>NW_009621280.1:0-30022 GCF_000690535.1 Cariama cristata | reverse complement strand
TTTTATTTCTCATTACCCTGCTCTGATTTAGTTGGTAATAAATTAAACTAATTTTCCTAAAGTCGAGTCTGTTTCACCCATGGTGGTAACTGGTGAGTATTCCCTCCCTGTCCTTATCTCTAACCCAGGAGCCTTTCATTATATTTTTCTCCCTCTGTCCAGCTGAGGAGGGGGAGTGATAGAGCAGCTTTTGTGGGCACCTGGCTTCCAGCCACAGTTAACCCATCACAGGTGAATATGATATATCCTGTAAAAATCAAGATTAGTATGTAGAAAATGAATAGGAGATGACCATTCAGTTTCTCACAGTGTAAGAACCAGTGTTAAGTACCAGGCTGCAAATTTAAAAGGTGAAAAAGGAAATGTAATCCAGTTGTGGAATCATTGTACTAGAGTGCTCTGGAGGCCAATGTATTAAAAAAAGGGATTAGACAGATTCATGAAGGATAAATCATTAAGGTTATTATTAGACTGAAGAACTAAGGAAAAAAAAATTATGCAGAGGTTCCTTTTCTTCTGACTGCTGGAGGTTAGGAAACTTTAAGAAGGTAGAAACACTGTGTATCAACTTCTTATAGTCTTACCCTAATTAATCACAGTGCACAATGATGAGAAATGAGATGTTTCACTATCTGGATCCTTTCTGTTTGGCTGAAAATATATTCTTAAATACATAATTCCTCTCCATCCCCAGAGTTCATCCATATGCTCACATCACCACAATGGCTACATCCAGCTCTCTTGGTGACCAAAGCAGTCCTTTCACGAGTACCAATTTCAGAATTGATAGCTCAGTCAGAATTGCTAGTCAGTTTACATTTAGAGAAGCTTTACACTGTATAAGGTATGAAGACAATACCTTTTCAGCAGCCAACTGACTTCTAAATAAATAAGCATTAAATTTGGAGTAGACGCTTCCATCCCACAGAAGAATGAATGTATAAATCACAACTTTCATTTTGGATCTTAATGGGATCTCTTTTGGTAACTAGGAGACACATTTTCCTGTTAAGTTATAGGACATCATACTAATTCACCAGTTTTCCACATAAGGTTATATATGACAAGTGCTAGAATTTTATAGCAAGTTTATATTAGGAAAAGCTGGAGCAGGCAAGGAAAGAAATGTGGGTTCTGCTATGGAAAGAGCAATGTGAATTCAAACAGAAGTAAGATGAGGAATCTAAGAGAATATCCTTTGGGGACAATACTGAAAGGATTGCCATCTAAGACTCTGAATTTTAACCACTGTTCAACACATATTTGACATTTTTCTGGCTCTTTGTATGCTTTGACCTAACAGAAAAGTGAACAAGCTCTGTCAATCTCTCGCCCTCAAAAGAATCTCCCCTGGGCAACTTTCTGCTTATCTATTTAATTAGAACCTGGTTTACATACAGGCTTCACATATAACTCAGGAAACAATAGGCTAATTTTAACCTAAAGTTTCTCCCTGAACTCGTCTCACTCTAGCATGTCACAGCGCACTGTAATGTAACAACCTTTATCCAGGACTCTGTTACCAGAGGGCACTTTCATCTCCTTACCTGTTCTTTCAACAATGGGGTATATTCTATAACAGTTTCTTTTCATTTCTTTAGAGAAAGAATTAAAAATATTATCTTTCAAAACAAATTGAAATGCATAGCTCCAGATACCTGCTTTTACAAAGGGAAGTGATAACAGCTATTAGCACATGACTTGCCTTAGGAAAACAAAAGCAGTTCATCTGGCTGTGTGATTTCAAACACAGGGACATAACATACAGCTCAGGAAACCTGAGGGACAAGTTTCTGGATGCTGAAGAATATCGCAGAGAAGCATACTTTCACATATATCATGTTCCTGTATACTGTTTTGCAGATATCCATTACTGATGGTTGTCAGATAGGCTGTTGGGCTACTTGGACCTTGTATGTCACCTAGCACAGCCCTTCCTAAGTTCTTAGCATAATCTTGACTAAGTAAAGTCTTCGACACTCTCTCTCATAACATCCTCATAGATAAACTGATGAAACAGTCAGTGAGGTGACTGCAAACTGGTTAAACTGTTGTGCTTAAAGAATTGTGATCAGTGGCATGAAGTCCAGCTAGGGGCCAGTCACCAGTAGGGCATTCCAGGAGTCAATGCTGGTGGCCAATATTGCTTAATATTTTCAGGAATGACCAGGATGGGACAGAAAGCATCCTCAGAAAGTTTGCAGATGGTATAAAATTGGGAAGAGTGATTGATACATCAGGTGGTTTTGCTGCCTGCTGGGCAAGTATCTCATGATAAGAAAAGGAAAATTAAAATCCTGCACCTGGCAAGGAATATGCACCAGTGCAGGCTGGGGACACACCACCTGCAAAGCAGCTTGGCAGAAAAGGTCCTTGGGGTCCTGGTGGACAACGAGTTGAACACAAGACAGCACGATGCCCTTACTGCAAAGAAAGCCAACAGCCCCCTGGGCTGCATTAGGAAGAGTGTTGTCCACTGATCAAGGGAGGTGATTATTCCCCTCTCCTCAGCACTGATAACAGCACACCTATAGCACTCTGTCCAGTTCTGGGCTCCCTAATACAAGGAATATAGAGACATACTGGAGCAAGTCCAGTGAAGATTTTATCCAGAGATGATTTTATCAATGCACATAAAAAACAAAGGGGTAGGAGGTGGTAAAGAAAACAGAATCGAGTTAGCAAACAGGACCCCTGAGCATTACTACCACTGAAAACAGATGTTGCAGTACCATTTCCAAAGGGTAGCAGATCCAGAAAGAGCTGTACAGAGAGCATGGTCAAGCAGGAAACAGAGACAGATGGGATGAGGTGAGAAGAGAATAGCAGGGGGTGAAAGTAGGATATAAGCACAGGAGAGAAATCAAATGAAAAAGATGAGAGAGACAGAACTACGGAGAGAATGTGAAAGCACAGACTGGATCTTGGCAACATAAAGAATAATGGAACAAAATTTTTCTTAAGTTACATTAATAGAAAATTTATCCATTATATAGAATTCTGCACTACAAAAAAATGTTCCACTGGCCTGTACATAGTAAATATCAGTATTTTCTCATCCCACTTTAACAAGTAGTTCTTCTTTCAGCCACCTTCTAGGGCCTTTACAGTATGAATGAAGCCATCAGGCTAGGTGGCAAGGATTAACATCGAGTCAAGAAGTCATCAAGGAAATTACTTTACCTGTTGATTAAGTTAACAGGATCCACAGTGTCTTCCCTGCTCTGAGTCATTTTTTATTTTGGTATAGTGAGACTGCCAGGTGCACACAGATACATATCTGTCTTACCCATGTTTGTATCACCATGCATGAGCTACAAAAATTGCATCAAACATCTCTCTAAATACTGTAATATGATTTCTGTTTCAGAGCTAGTTCACGTCTGTCTAGGACAGACTGTGAATGTTGTAACTACACTTGTAATTTTCTGTCCATAAAGACATGTTTTTAATGTTATTTGTCATGTCCTTCAACTTAGATTTCACTTTCCAATTTGTTTTAAATTAAACAAATTATGTTTCTTTCTCTTTGTCACTTCATTCGCCCTTTCTTCTTCTTGTCTACTCTATTTTGTAATAATCAGAACCACATCCAACCATAACCAATGCATCAGAACTCATATAAATTACCATAATCCAAATAAAAGGAATGTTGACAGATGAACAATGCATCAAACACATCCTGGACCATTCCTAGAATGCTCATAAACTATAATGACATAAATCAACAATAAAAAAATATGACCAGCCTGCTAGGATCCTTCAACACAAAATCAAAATCAATTATATACAAATATATATAAATCAATGCTGAATTCAATGACACAACCAATCCCTCCATTCCTTTCATAGTTACCTTCCAGGTCCAACACAGTCTACAACAGTGCAGCTGACTTGCAACCAGACTCCCATGCCTGAAAGTCATGTCTCCTTGTATTGCTTTCAGTAACTATACAGAAAAAAAGAAACTTCAACATGAGGTACAAATTTGAAGCATGCATGTAGATAGCAAGAATTGTGAAGGGTTTTGAAGCAAACATTTGAAACAGGTAAGAGAAAAGAGCAAGACTCTAGATGACCGTAACCTGATTGCTTTCCCTATGACATAGAAGCAACATATTACACAAAGGCTACTGAAAGAGACTTCCCTGTTTCACTGGAAGATTCCCTGGCAGCTCCTGCATTTGAGAACAGTTCTTTAATTCATCCTTTCAAAGAATAAAACTTCTACAGCGATTTGCTACAATTTGTTCTGTAATAACACATGCTTTTAGAGTTATTCATACACCCAATACATTATTCATTATAGTCCAGTCACTGCCACACTTGAGCTGTCTGCTCCAATATGCTCCTTTTTTGATGTGCACCTGTAAATTTTAAAGTTTCAGCATTCATTACAGTTGCTTCTCCCATGTTGATCCATGTCATACAAGAACCTCTTGCCTTCAGATTTTCTACCATCTTAACAAGAATAATTCATCTTTTCTTCTGCTACTATTCCTCTTCTCTCATATTAACTCTGATACTACTGTTATATAGATCATTAGAAGTGGTACCTTTCCTAGCACAGCATACAGTACTTTTTCATTACTATCAGTACGAATTAACAACAATGCAAATTTCCCTTTATTTTTCCATCAGTGGAACGAACTTTCTCATCTTGTTTTTACCTTATTGCCTTCAGTTATTGTTTTCAAAGATCCAGTTATGCCATAGTGTTTTAGCAAATCCCAGCCTTTATTTAACCATCTGAAGGGAAATTTAAAATCCTACCCTGACATCAGGTTATTAAGTAGGGAAGAAAACTGTAGTCAATTAATAATGATGCGGAAAATTGTTTACTGAGCACAGTGCGGTTTTATCTTTGGAGCAAGGAGTGCGTATTCCATGTCAAAAAGTGGCTTCTGGTATCTATAAAATATTTGTTGTAGGCATTTATACAGTTTAAATAACATACAATTGAAAATACAATATGGGCTCATGAACACTGAAATAATGAAACATAGCTACTCCATTGAAATCATTAGCAGCACCAGCACAGTACAATAGTATTCTCAGTGTGAAGAAAATTGAACCTCATTAAACTCTTGTGTCTACCTTTTTAGTGCACAATGGAATAGATCAATTACATGATCATTTCCTAATATCCATGATTCTTTCCACTCTGGTCCAGTTTTTAATGAATAGGATAGACTACAGAAAAAAAAAAAACAACTTTGAAAAGTAGGCTAAGTGCCATCTGTGATAAAGGTTGTCTCTGCACTACCTTATACAAATTAATTGTATTATGGTAGCGCTATAGATAGCTAGGCTTTTAAAAGCTTCCCAAAAGCATGGTGCTATAAAATATGGAATAGAGAGACAATTCAAGGCTCTTCTCCATTTCATTCCATTTTATCAGTTCAAATGCCATTGGAATTGTCTTTACAAGTCTAACCTCAGTTTATTCCCTATATTCTATTAGTTACTCACAGTGAAGCAGTAGTAAAAATAAATTTTAAATTATGATCATATTTCAAAATCAGTTACATTTTTCATTTCAAAACCCAACTTCAAAACAGGAAAAGGAAAAAAAAAAAAAAAAGATGGGTTACATATTTTAATCAAAACTTGCCACCGTGTTTGTTCGTCAAATGCTTAGGAGAAAAATAAAAAGAAAACAATGGACATCTACCTGAAATTAATATGGAAATTAATAGAACTAACCTGGTTTTCAGAAACTGGAGAGTTAGTTTTGTAAAGTTGTATATTTTGCCTTTTCTGACTAAATCTCTCTTTCCACTCTCTTGAAGATTCATCAAGACCTGAAAAATTGCTCTAAATATATCACTGTATGAGTCCCTGTTTACTGTGATTTCTCCCGCAGACCACCAAACTGTATGTGAAAGTGTGTGTTTATGATTCCTGGCTGTGCTTCCTATCAGAAAGTCAAGTCCTGTTCCTTCTTATGTGTGTATTAGTAATACACATATATTACAACAGTAATAAATATTCTGCTGGACAAATTTCATTCTTGCTTTCATTCACACAACCATCCTGCCTACAATAGATTTAAAAGGGAGTAACATAAAGCAGAATTTGTGTATCAGATTGGAATTGAGTGGTTCTGTTGATATTTTATGAGAAAGAAAATTATCTCAATTCAATCTCATTGTTGTGCTTCTCTGGTAGGTCCGACAGAAGAAAAAGAAAGAGATAAAACTAATTTTTCTCACTAACGTAAGCAGATCAAAGGTATTTCCCAGGTCACTAACATCTGTCAGTCTGGGCCTGCTTATCACATTTGTATGGAACCATGTATGTAGTTTCTTGTGTGGTAAGATCTAAACATTTCCTTGGATTAAAATATGTCAGTAAAGATCAAATCATTAAAAGTACTTGTATTTGTACTGATTTATTTATTTATGTTAACAAAACAATTAGTTCTGCTTGGGATTCCTAAAAACATATAAGGCCTTTCAGAACTGTCAGGAAAACAGTACCATTCTTTGTGCAGGTGGAGCTTTTAATTAATAATAATCTGTTAATTAATTAAGAGATGTAATTTTAAAAATACATATAATAATCAACAATTGGAAATGGTTGGAGGGGAAGAGGAAGGAAGGAGGTAAATCAAAACTGTATTGAGTCCTTCAATCGAGCCTGTAGATCCTTTCAAAGCAATTTACTTCTGCTTATCCATTAAGCTCTTGGATAGGGTGCAGAAATGCCTGAGGAAAAAGCTCTCAATTTTAATACTCTAGATCAATAGATTTATGAATATCCTCCTTTCTGGCCTTAAAATCTGTAATATTTTACTTAATGCTGTGTCCTATTACAAGTAGTTTGTCTCCTCATGAAGTTTGACACAGCTCAGCTTTATGGCAGTTCAAGTTGAAGCAGGCTGGAGTAGTTCTCATGTAAGAACAGATAACGTATTTCAGAGAACATAGCCCAGAGGGAAAGTTTCAAGACTGCTCAGTGCTATTACTTCAGGTATAACTCATGGACAATGCTAGATCACAATGGAAATGTACTGGAATAAAGCTAGAATTCGTGAATTAAAGTCCTTTGGCTCTAACTGACTGAGATAAATACCGGTTTTAAGAGACGGGTCTGAACTCCCCTTAGATTTGAGCAATGCGTTGGTCCTGCAGATAAACCATCAATTGACCCAGCAACCTAGTTTCATTCCCATCCTTTTATAAGCCCAATATGTTTAACAGAGAATTACAACCCAGTGAGTGTTGAACTGTGAGCTATACCAGCTAATGCTACTAAAATGAAAAGAAAAGAATGTCCATAGCCATAAAGCACTACAACTGTCTTGGACATCCTCCAAGCTTTAGTCCAAAGATGCAACAATTACAGAATTCCACCAGAAGAGACCCTGAGACATCAATGAATGCATCAACATTATGTAAGTTCTGAACAAGAGAGGAAGTTAAGTGATACTGCTACCATACTAAAACTCATCTCTAAATGTTCCAGCTTTCATGGAAAAAGAAAATGGGTCAGAAAAAACAGGAATGCTTTATCTAGCCTAAGAAATACCAATTCAAAACCACAGTGAATACTTCCTCCAATACTTCCTTTCTCTAAGCAAACATAAACATATGTCTATCTTGTGTGCAACAAAGGCAATCCTCCTGTGCTTTCCCACTCCTTCTGCAGGGACACTAGACTGTTTAAATGAAGAAATAGTACAAGAATCTCTTCCAGACTCTCTCCCTGCAGCCAGGGATGAGTGCCTCCTCTCCTACTATGTACAATTTAGATACCACCCTCCTATTTCTGTGTACATCAGAGAATCTAAATAGCCAAGCACACACCACAAAGCAGTTAAGCTGCCTATAATCTCAACAAAGATTTAGCAAATGGACCACATGCAGAGAGGCTTACTAGTAGATTTTGAACAGGCTTAGGTGATAGAACCACATGTATAGATTGTTTGTGAAAACAAACAAAAAAGAAATAAAACCTTCCTCCCCCACAGCAATGACTAGTCCTACAAAATGAAATAAACCCTCTTGAATAGACTGCACGAAACTCAAAGCAACTGGAAAAAAAGTTCCTCAACTCAAATAAGTAAAAAGCATCCCTACGTTTTCCAGGGAGTGCAACAAACCTTTTCAAAAGTAGCTAATTGTCTTTGGCCAGGACTTAATTCAATAATGTTGGAGGCCTGAGGGGAATTCCTAGTGCTAGCAAATTAAGATCTTGGTAATTAGCAGTGACTGGGCAAACCACCCTCCATGATCACTGAAAATACCTCCTACAACAGCCCAGTCCTCCCTAACGAGCAACGAAAGGAGAAAACATGGTTAAATAGCATCTTGTCATTGAATTGTTTTGTTACATTAAGTCTGAGGCCTTGAGCAGTCCCAAAACATATGGTGCGGAGAACCTTGCTTAGAGTTTCATTTCCCCCTCATATCCAGTTCCTTGATAACTGCAGCTGTCAAGCTGGCCTGAGTCCAGTAAGTCCAGGGCAGCCTTTTCCCAGGCTGAATCAACTACAAGGTTCACAGTGAAGTCCTAGCACTGAGCATGATCTCCAGCCACTGTCCTTTTGTTCTGGAATTTTCTTAGGCATATCTTGCAGCTATTTAAGTAACAATGCCAGTACAGATGGAAACGGTTGGACTTTCTTAAACTTTTTTGCATGTAGCTGGGCCTAGTGATGAAGCAGCTCATAAAAACATGCCAGATGAATCTGTCTCTGTGATAACATTGTCAAATATACCACTGAAGTAAATAAGACTGAAGCTCCTGCTTTGTTGTGCAGAATGTAGCGATAATGTCATAATATAAGACTTAAAGGCTCCATCTGCTTTGTAAAAATAAAATTTCAAAGTGTTTCCTGTTCATCCTCCATAGTGAAATTCATAATAATTAACAAATAGACCGTGAACAACGTAAAAATCTTTATCAGACAAATGGAATTTTAAAGCTGTGAAACCTCAGTAGGTGAAGTTAATTTAATTAAAAATCTGTTTCCAAAATACAATTCCTCTCGATAATCACATTTCAACCCATCACATCAAAGTAACTGCAGAAAGGTGTTTTCATCACTGTAAATCAAAAACCTTGTAATTTCTGTATTACCTCCTCCTTAGACCAAAGTGACATTTTATATATTAAGTATATTTTATATCTATATAAGATATATTTGTGTATATATAGATACATAAAATTTATTTTTATGTTGTGTACATTGGGTGCCTACCAATCTACTTATCTGCCTAGAAAAGTATCCATTTTCACTTAAACTATTAGCTTCAGGATTCCAATTTTTATCCTATTTTCAGGGAAATTTTACAGGGAAATAGTTAAAACTTTATATCCAGGGAAACAGTGCAAGATCCCAGTCTCACACGTTCCTTCTCAGGAATTACACAGCCTTCTTTGGTATGAAAAGATGTGGTTTTGGTTCTGGCATAGAACTTGGGTTGAGGAAGTCTACGTACAATTCTTTGTACTGTAACTTTCAATCACCCTCTGTAAATCACTCAGGATAACTGTTTTGAGTCGAACTCTCAAGCAGTCTTTGAGACACACAACTGTCTGTGTACTCATAAGGTTACAAACCATATTGGGGCATCACTCAGGTCCCCATCTGTAAAACAAGGAATAAAATACTTGTTTTATTGTGTAGCCAAACTGCAAACATATTTTATGGCAAAGATCAGGGATTGGTTTTCCAGAAGACACTAAAGGGAAAATACTCCAGTCTCTACTTAATCCCTCATAAGGTGATTTACCCAAGGTCACATAGTACAGTTGCAGTGGTACAGCGCTCCTGTACCCGTTATAACTATGATCTAGGGGACTATCTGTTTCTAGTGCATGTCCCTATGTAGTCTGTCTTTCAGTCTTCATCTGTAAGGCATTATTACATTATATAGTATTACAGAGCATAATTGTATTATGAACAATAAACAATAAACAATTGTCAATATTAGCATCTTTTTAGTAATTTTTTTCTTTCCTTAGGCACTTCTGGTTTTGAGCCTCCTATTGAACAGCCCTGTCTGACTTGCTTGTATGTAGCAAAAGTAAAAAGATTTTTAAGAAGTCTTACATAAAGTTCAGAAGCACTATTAGAAACAGGCTGTTAAAATGAATGACTTATGATAAACGGAATGGGACAAATAAACTATTTTATCAGCTTCCAATGTAGTCAAGTCTACTACGATCTTCAAAAGCATTCAGAAGAATTGCCCACTGTTGTGTGAAATTTCTCTAATGAAATAACTTTAGTATTGTCTGCTCTCTATTACTCATACAGAGTGCTATCCCAAAGACAATCCATCAAAATACATGAATTTTGTAAATAAGCAAGATGAGGTCTCTCTGGTCTCATAAGTTAAATGAGAATTGAACTTGCATTAAAGCAGATGTGGCCTTCAAGTCTTATATTATGACATTATCCCTACACTCTGCACAGCAAAGCAGGTCCCCCTGCTAGTCACACTGTCCCGCCTCAAAGCAGACAAAATTGCAGATGACTCACCCTAGTGTTGTCTATTACTTTCCACTGATAATAAGTAGAGTTGAGAGTGTCTAGCTCAGATGCAGACCTTGTTGGTTTAAAAAACCTGAGATAAATCTTAATCCTGTTGACCAGAAATAAATCTCTGAAATATGTATCACAACTCCTACAATAAAATCCAAGGATCTGTATCTGACCCCAGAATGGCTTTATGAAGCAGTAGCAAAAAGTAGTGATGTATACATAGAGCATTTCATTAATGACTTTATCCACCAGTTTAATGACTGTTCTGAGCTAAAGAACTTCCCAAAGATTGCAAAGGCAATGAGGCAATTAGTAGCTTACACTGAACAATAGTCTATGGTATTTGATTCCTTCTGAATTCTTTCTATCTGGACCTGTAGTTGCATTTGAATTTTGTGAATCCAAAGTGAATTCTGGGCCTACTGAAGAGGACAGCACCAATGCCACTGACCGCAGCAAGTAAATACACAGAGAAGTTCTGATTTCCCATTTTTGCTGATGCGGAGTCCAAGTTCAGGTAAAGTACTAATCAATAGTGGGTTAAGGCACAATAGACATGAAATCGGTAAACCTACTTGCATTTATAAGGTTACCATTGGTTTTTGGTGGTGCTATGTCCTTGCACTGGGTCTGGCTGAGATAGAGTTAATTTTCTTCATAGCAGCCCATATGGTGCCACGTTGTTGGATTTGTGACTAAAACAGCGCTAAACTAAAACACAACTAAATTAAACCATCCATGTTTTAGCTATTACTAAACAGTGCTCACACAGCTTCAAGATCTTCTCTGTTTCTCATTCTGTCCCCTCAGCAAGTAGGCTGGTGGTGGGCAAGAGGCTGGGAAGGGACGCAGAAGAGACAGCTGACCCGAACTGACTGAAGGAATATTCCATGCCATATGAAATCACGCTCAATAATAAAACCAGAGGGAAGTCTTTCCAAAACAGCCACTGTTCAGAGACCAGCTGGGCATCAGCCTGCTGGTGGGAGGTGCTGAGTGTATGCCTTTGCATCACTTTTTCTTTTTCCCCTCCTTTTTTTTCCCCTCTCTTACTAAACTTTTTATCTCAACCCTCAAGTTTTTTTCTGACTTTCGCTCTTCTGATTCTCTCCCGCATCTGCTGCAGCGGGGCAAGAGCAAGCAGCTGGTGGGTCCTTAGTTGTGGGACAGGGTCAACCCACCACAGTCCTGTAATCCTCTATAAACCCAAACTTGGCTCCTCTAGTAACATAACATTTCAAGAATAATAAAAGCAGACCAATCCATCAAGCAATACAAGCAATTAGTATACCAAACTGGCCACTGACAGAACCAAGTAGCAAGACTTCATCAACTATAGAAAGCCCATTTTACAGCAGAACTGGAGCTCTGCATAAGGTGCGTGCTACAATCTTCAACATGGCATCCTGGTAGGTGCAGATAACAGGATGGAAGAAATCCATGCACGGCTGGGAAAGTCTCAAAAACATCCTCTCTTTAAAACGGCTCAACTTAAAGAACAGAAAGTCAATGTAAGGAACAATGTATTTTTGTTACCCTTCCCAACAGAAGCTAAAACACAGTCTTCAAAGTACTGAAATGCCAATATAATCTTTATGCTTGTTCAGAAGTAGTTTGGAGAGTGATTTTTAAAAGTATATAATGGATGTAGGTGCACAGTTCTTGACAGATTTTGCCCCTCAATGCTCCCAATGCAGCACTCAGAAGATGCACTCAATAGACATTATCACAAAATACCTGTTACTGTGTCTTAGAGAAGTGTGCTCTCTTATGACTTGACTGTTCATTGTGGCAGCTGAATGAAACAGAGGGCAAATAATTTTGGTTTTCAAAGATTTTCTTTCTTTCTTCATGTCAGAAACACACACACAAAAAATCTCTCTGTGTTACAGAAGCTCTGGAGAATACAACTGTAGCAAGAAAAGCTGGTAACATAAAGGTAAGTTCTCTTCACTGTGCAAGAGGATGACAAGATTCTAACTATTGCTCTGCCTTGGCAATCACAGCATCTTTAGCTGGAGCTCTCTGCATCTCAGTGAACAGCACCTCCTTCCCCAGCTGCTTGTACAAGTGCTGGAATACAAAGTCTACTTGTCTAACCCACAGACTATCCGACTGTTGTCACAGCACTAGCCATAGATCCTCAACAAGCTCCCACCTCTCTGATTATAGCCAGACCCTGGTAGCTTGCCTCACACCGACAAGCATCATCTTTTAAACTACATCATTAAAAACGGTCGTTACTCAGGGTAATGTGAACAGCAGTGCTGGGACCTGTGAACACACTAGCATCAAAGCCACTGCAGGCACGGGCAGTTGTCCTGCTACCTGTTCACACAAAGACTGATGCCAAAGGTCATTCATTCATCCATAATATAAATATCAGGCAGCTGAAAAAACAACAGAAAAATGTGATTGCTTTTGATCAGTAGAACAAGTCTGAGAGTCCATGAAACTGAGTTAGGCTAAGCTTGTATCTTACATTTTTCATCACAATCATAAGGCTGGAACTCCAGTGTGAACTTGACTCAAAATGTCTGTGGCCATGAATATGTCCACGCCAGAGCAGGTACATCTCGAAGTGTTTGTGGCCATGGTTATGTCTGTGCCGCAGCAGCAGGTGTACCCCTGAAGGGAGTGTGGCCCAAGGATAAGTCCACACTGGAGAAGGTACACCTCAAAGCATCCATGGCTGTGGATAAGTGCACACTGCAGCAGGTACACCCTGAATCATCAGTGGCTGTGCATGAGGTCACGCTGGAGCACCTCAAAACATGTGGCCAAGGATAAGCCTAGGACAGAGCAAGTAAACCCCTGGAGGGACTGCAGCCACGGTTAAGGCCATGCTGCAACAGGTTCACTTCTGAAGGGACTGTGGCTGTGGCTAAGGCCACAACCTCTTCTCTCTTCCAATAACTGTTCTGGGTTTTTTTTTTCCTTTCTTTATTTTTCAGTAGCAAATACTGATGAGTCCTTCAACTGTGGCTGGTTCTAGAATTCTCTTCCCACCTCTCATCCTGAGTTCTTGCCTTAGCAACTTTCTTGGCATTTAGCTACACAGTGAAGTCACACGCCATATGAAAAAACACTTCATCTTGCCAGTTTTGAATGTGCTTTTTTCAGTTTCATTCAATATCACTTCTCTCATTTTGAATTACAAAGGACTTAAATTCCAAATTTCTTTCCTGGATTATTCCTTATTTTATACACTTGTACCAGGTTCTTTCTTATTCTGTCTTGATAACAAACAAATCCCATTTGTTCTGTTTCTCTTTGAAAAAATACATCTTCTGGAGGGGAGTTGTTTGTTTGTTTCTGTTGGGTTTTGTTTTGGTTGTGTTTTTTTCTTGTTGTTTTTTGGTTTGTTTGTTGGGTTTTTTTTAAACACTTTCTCAACTCTCCCAAAGTGTCCTCCTTGGGTATCTTATTTGCCTCCTATAGTAATGGTTCAGCTGATGAGCACAAGGCAATGTGCAATATCTTATTCCACATCATCAGTGGATTGTGACCCATTCCCAAAGTCCAAATTCCATAGCAGTAATACTCTGAAGATGGTAGGTCTTGAATCCAGATTAGACTAACCTTTGGCAGCCCTGCAGAAGCTCTGGGATAAAAGTTATTCAAATTCAGATTTCAAAGTACATTTTCACTATCTGAGCAAGACTGTTAATTAATTTGTAAGCACAAAACGCTCAGTCAAAAAGCACCTGCTGAAACCAAAGCAATGCATATTGCTTCCTTCATGCAATGATTCTGGTAAACTAAGAAACACACTCACTAGACATTGGAAATTGGCAGCCTACACCAAAATTCAGATGCCCTGCCCAGCTGCTGTTCCCTGAATGCTACAATTTTTTTAATTCTGATCCAGGACTTTTGCTCTAGATGCCTACAATTCAGTTAAACTAGAACCTTGAATCTAAATATCTCTTCATCATCTCTTATATCTGAGATTGTTTACTCTGGGATTGAAATATGATTCTTTTATCAGCTCTCCAAAAGCACCATCTAAACAGTCATTAGATAATAACAGCAGCATTAACAACACAGAGTTGAGAAGACAAGAAGGTCTGGGAGTTGCTTCAGTTTCGGGGTGACAGTAGCTTCCCAAGGGTCCCTCAGCAGCACTTTGAAGGTGAGGATAGGGCTAGGTATGCAATTAGATTCTTCAGCTATTTCAGTCACGCTGGTATTCTCAGCCCCTGACAGCTTACCTCCTGCCAGAAACCTGGATTGTAGTTAAACAGTGGCTCAGGAGTCACAGACTGACTACTCCATTTTGCAAGAATGAAGGACTAATTACACCGATATCTGAAAATTAAAGGTTAGTTCAAAGTGAAGAACACTAGAGGAGTTGATAAGAAACGTGTATGAATTGAAATCTGAACTAGTCTTGAATCCAAACATCTACCTTACAAACACTCTAAACACAGCTGGAATATCCTGTGCAACTGTTAAAAACATAAAACCTTCTTTGTAAGTATGTGGACATGTTCCCCACTGGAGTGGCATGCCCTGTATGAATTATTACAGCTGAAAACCTGAAACACAACTTTCATTTTCACAGAGATGATTTTGTTAAAAAAACCTCAGTGTTATTTAAATATTCTGAGTTTAGTTTTTGGAAACGATGGAGCAGAAAGAATTGCAAACTTGGTCCCTTTCTAGATGGAAATGCAATGCCAGTTTGTGTTCATTTAGATCAAAAAAGATTTTAATGCTGGTTTTTCCTTTAATTGAACAAAGCACATTCCAATTAAGCTGATCTAACACTATAAAAATGATCCTAATCTTCTGATATTTTGCACAGCTGAATGTCTTTGAGTAAACCCAGTGGGGAAGTAGAGAAGAATAAGGATAAGACGAGACTAGAATGGGATGAGTACTTGATATGTATAAATATATAACACAAAATAAAACTGCTTGTAACTTCATGTAACTGTGCATTTAGAGTTTCAAATGCATAAATATATGGGGAGAGAATACGGCTTTCCCTGAACAATGCAGAGAAGAAAACAATCTGTTACTCCTGTAGAATATTCACCACCTAATCAGATATCTGCACTCCAAGAAGTGGTGTAAATGTAACGTTTACAATTTAATGTGTCTATTTACTTGCTATGTGTGCACATACATAATTTTAACTAATAAATTTGGTAAATCTGTAAGTGCAAAGTGCAAGTTCTTCAAATTAGCTTGATCAAAGATCAGACATTCATTGCCGAGTAGTGGAAACTAGCCTATTAAAAATTCTGTGGTTTCTGGCAGAGACAGGGGGGACAAAGATGATAATGTCCTCAGAGATCAATTCCTTGCAGTCTTTTGTAGGGCCGTTTACATGTAAATAAGGTATTTATAAGTTCACATAGATGTTAGAGGAATTTGAATTTGGAATATTGTTCTCAAATAAATAGTAGTATTTGTGTTTCTGCATCAAGTTTTCCAGACTGTTTATTTAATATTGTTACTATTTGCATTGCACGCCCTGCTGAGATCAGTACCTTGCTGTTCTTAGACACTGTACAACTGTTCAAATGAAGACCTGATTACACAGTATTTATAATCTAAATAGAAAACATCTACGCCATTATTGGGTAGCATGGAAAAGGCCAAAATTATTTTTGCTCCCCAGTGATACATTAAAAGAATCAGATTCATCCCTTTGTCAGATTTTAAAAGGAAAGGAATGATAATGAATGATTTGCATTCCTGTATTGGCTCTTCTGCTGTTCCTAAATTCTTGCTAGCAGAGGTAGATGCTTAATTTGCTTATCCATAAAGTTGTCACTTCATAAAAATAGAAAATATTTGAGGGGAAACAGAGGAAAGAACCTAGTTCAAATGGATTCAGCAGAAAAGTGGCAGAGTTAGGAAAGTAAGTGAGCACTACAGATTCCTGACCAGCAATGCATCCAGAAGAATTTTGCTGAATTTGAATCTGGTTCCTATACTACCTACTCACAGCCAGGTAAAACTCTTGTATGATACAAAAGACACTAAATAGATTAGAAAATTTTATTTGGATGGAACACTAATACCTGACAGTATCTACAAACACCTCTTTCTTATACATGCTTAACCCTTATAGACCTTGTTATGTCAGCAGAATCTCATTAGATGGAGTAAAATTGGATACAGAGATAAACTTGACATCATTTGATGCTCCAGCAATGAAAAGGAACATTGAGAGGTTTCAGGCAAGTCTGACATAGAGTCTGCAGATGCTCTCAGCCACCTTTTTCTTAGAGGACCTCCTGTCTATGTTCTAGGCTAATCCACTGCTAGATTGCTGCCACAGCTCCAGAAGAAGAAAAAAAGATGGCACTAAATGCAAATAAATCACGTCAAAGAACACAAAAAAACTTATAATGTAATGTATATGTTTAAAAAATTCATTCTCGATGCTTTGTTTGCTTGCTGCCCGCTTTATTTTTCACACACCACAAGGACCTATACCTCTTTTAGTTAGTTTAAAAATACTGAAAAATTGTAAGTTTCCAGATCATGTTACAAATGTGACCAACACAGGGAACATCACAATGATCTCAAGCTTTTACTTATTTTTCTTTCTTTATTTGTAATTTTTTTGATTTATTTCTTATATCCAGATAATAGATATAGTGTAGCCTTCTAAACTAATTTAATGAAAATCACAGTAAAAACAGCCAGTATTCCCATTGACTGCTTATTGCTGCCACACAGTTCATTCTACCCCAAGTCCATCAGGAAAATGATGTAAACTCATGCTACCACCCTTATATCCATCATAAAAATAATAGTTCAAGTGCTGTCACGTAATCAACCAAAGCACTAAAGACAGACAGTTCTTACAATCCATTAGGATTTCAAACCCTCAGTACAGATTCTTGTCAAAATGTTAAACTGTTAAGCGACTCAGTCTTCTTCAGTCTATCAAATGAAGCAGGGAGTTTGGGAGAACATTTCTCAGGAAAGCCAGAGTACCAGAGCTATTTGCTTTCTCATTGCATCAGAAATATCCACTGTTGAGGAGTAAATTTTTTTTCTGTGCTTTCACAGTATCTGCTTCTAAATACATTCCTATCCAGCTCCTGTCCATGTTACCTCTGGCCAGCATGCCTATCTTCATAACTCCATCCAGAAGAGGTCTTAATCTGTAGGCTTTGTTTCATCCTGATAGACCCCTTCCTGACAGACATCTCCTCCACTTCACCCACAGCATCTCTCTCCTGTGCTGGGATAATTACCTACTATAAAGCACCCTTATGAGTGGAACACTCGCTCCCGGTGAGAAGAGTTAGATCCACACTTAGAATTATGCATTTGGCATTCACTTTACATTTAATTTTATTTTTGCTTTGTGAACGATGACTTTATGATAATTTCAATTGCACCAAGCTTCCAAAAACCTGAGTTGGATTCTTGTCCCTAATCCACCTTTGGACAAGTAAGTGGAGCACAGATTTGTAAAATGCTTTGAAAGACATTTAAGTTCCTAAATTCACCTGGAATCAGAAGAAACAGGTACTTAAACATGTTTTAAGGTTCTAAAACTACACAGAAAATACAAGGGGTTTGGAGGGTGTTCTTATGAACAACGTTCCTAAGTTTCTTTTGAAAGAGGAAGTTATTAGTCTCTCTTACTTACATGTGAATCTTTGCCAGGATTTAAACACAGAATACTGATTTTTCAGGAATTAAATACCTAACACTTTTCAGGAAATCAGTTTTTGGATTTACTAATCAATACTTGTATACCTGGAAGTCAGCTTCTCTGGTCTTTTGCTTTGGATCAGTAAAATAGGATAACCTTACTTTATTATTTTCTTTATGTAGAATGACGGTACTTTGAGACAAGGAACTTACTGCCCATGCTTACCACACCATCCACCATGGGACCAAGCACAGTTGATATGCTGGGTATTATGCAATTATGCATGCCTGTTCTACCTTTGTTAATGTATAACTGCATTCTGAATTCTCGTTTTTGTGTTGTTCTGATGCTGGTGATTAAAATCTTGGCTGAATAATTCAGAACCTTACAAGATGTATGAATTTTAAGTTAACACTGGGTTTAAAAATGCGTGAAAAACTTCTTTTCAGTAAAACCATATTTGCCACTGAACAAACGATTACAGTATAACACAATGCAGTCTGACTATTGTTTCTTTCTATCTGTCCCCACCTCCTTTTCCAAGATGAAATACAGCCTTGTGTAACTTCCACCCTGTGTACTTACAGCATAAATAAATTTTCTGATGAGAAACCAAGTTTCTAAGTTATCAATGCTAAACACATACTTAAAAACATGGGAGACTCTGCTTTTTGAAACAGTAGTTAAGACTAAAGTTTTCTATTCACAGAAGAATCAATAAGAGGAGGGGGGAGAAAGGGAGGCATTTCACAACTCTGAATGTGTTTCTGTTGGGTATGATCACCAGAACTGGAATAGAAAGGCTGTTTTTCAGTACATTAATAGGTACCTGAGGAGCAGCATCAAACTCCTATGATGTTCCTTCTCTTCTTAATCCTGCTTAGTCTAGTCAATGACAAGGATACCTTTGAGGGAAGTTGGGGGTTATTTTGGATGGAGGGGTTTGAGGGGTTTGGTTTGGGTTTTTGGGGGATTTTGCTTTGTATTTTTGTGGGTGTTTGTTTTGTTTGGGTTTTTTTGTAGGTTTTTTTTTTTTTTCCTAGGCACACACTGGAGCATGATTAAAAGTGTATGAAATTGTAAATGAGACCTGGGAATCAACTGCAAATCTCAGTACTTAACAATGTAAAAGAATATAGATGGGCACAGAGAACTTATTAATACTCTAGCCCTGTGCACACACAAACTGGCATCACATTTCCATCCAGAAAGGGACCAAGTTCCCAATTCTTTATGCTCCACCTTTTCCAAAAACTAAACTCAGAATGTTTAAATAACAATGAGTGAGGAAACTTCAGTAGTGTAAATCATTCGAGCCACAGACTTTCAATTTGAGTTTTATCTGAGTTTTGGCAATTTATGCTTTGGCAGAGCTTGCAGATTAAGCACATAGCCAAGCACAGACACCCCTGGGACTAACTCTAGGCACCAGTTTAGCATTGCTTCTTGTTGTTCAAGCTCTTTTCCTACCTTATACTTTACTTTTAACCTGTTTCTTTCCCAAGCTGTGTTTGGAAGGAAATTAACATGATATAAATCCCCTCCCATACACACAAAGGAATATCCAGACAGAAGCATCCAGGAAAGTACTTCAAAAGATATGGCAACTGTGAAACTCTTCATAATTTCAATTGTATTGTTCTTTTCAAAACAATGTCTGCCAAAATCACCGATGTCTTTTTATAACACATTTATAAAACAGTGCATATAAAATGATCAGAACGTTTCTACAGGTGTGCAGGATGAGGCAGGCAGACTAAAATCCCAAAAGGATACATTTCCTCAGTTCACCGACTATTCTCAGCACAGCAACAGTAACCTTTCTGAGACTAAAATGTTCCCAGCCATCTCACACCCTGCTTTTAGAGTTGTCAATAGTCCCATTCGCACCTTTTCAGAAGGAAAGCCAGAATGGTGGGTAGCTGATCCAATACATGAGCCTGGGAAAGCATATGATGAAATCAAAAAAAATATCTTAATCCTTACTCTAAAAAATCTTTAATAACAGTTCTGAAAAACAGATAATTGACCTGCAATTGTATATCAAGGTGATTTACGGTAGCTGAAGGTTATGTAACTTAAGTAACTAAGGTATGAGAAAGTCTAACAAAAGGATTACTCTTATCAATGTTTTCGCATGCCCTGTAATTCCAGTTTTTTCTCTACCATCTCCCCAGTGTAGGACAGTGACTGTCCAGGTGAAAGGTCCATCTAGTAAGTTGTCTCAAATAGGCTTTTGCTATTGGTCACTGGGGAAAAAATATATACATGACAAGCATGTGTGATATTGCCCCCCATGACTACTACTGCCTCAGCCCACAGATATTTGTAGTTCAGAGCCAGGGTTGTATTTTATGCATGTAATAATTCTCGATGGATGTCCCTTTAACTAATTTGTCTAGTTTCCCCTCGAACATTTCATTTTGTAAACCTGAGTATCCACATTTTCTGGTAAGGAGTTCTACAGCTTATCTTTACAATATAGTTTAATAATTTCTTCCTTACTTACATCTTACTGCTATACAGTTTTCCATCGGCATCAGTCTCCCAAATTAATTTGGAGTTAAGTGCTATGTTCACCAATTGAATGTACACCATTGCCTACTCACAAAGGAGGAAGATAATCTTTCTGCTTGAAAGGTTTCGATATATGGAAATGAATAGCTGCTTTACAAGGGAGAAATAGCTTCTTTTCAGAAATTATCTGAGCCTTTACAGATCCAACAGTGTAGGAACTTAGAAGCTAACTTCAGCCTGCCTTCCTGTCTCACAGGACGGACGACTAATCACTGCCAGGAGATTATCTTTAACCTTCTCTCAGATCTCCGTTGACAGAGATCCCACACTCTCCTCAGCATACCCCAGGGCTTTTCTCTCCTCGTGGCTACAAAGGTCCTTCTAACTTTGGCTGCTGTTGGAATTCAGCAACAGGTGAGAGAAAGTCAGCAGGTTCTCCAGCCTTTGTGCTTGAGGACAACAGATGAGGAGCTTCAACAGATTAGCTAGATGCAGTGGCCAATATGGGCTGTAGCCATCATCTATTCAAAATGAAGAAATGAAGGTAGGAATTAAGCTATAGGAGGTGGGTTACTCAGTTTACTGCATGAAATGGACAATGTATGAATAGGCTCTTTATGAAAGTAGTACTTGCAAGCTCACAGTGCAAACTGCTGGTGTTTCCCACTGGTGTCCAAAGTGGCTGAACTGGGTGAAGTCAGGGGGGCTGGCATGTACAGGAGCAACCATTTGAGGGACCCCACTGAGTAGTTTTGCCTCCAAGCAAATTAAATCCATCCTGCTCCAGAAGAAAATGAGAGGCATACAAGTTCAGAGGAATTATACCAGGATTATCATATAGCAGGAGCAAGTCTGAAAGGCCACTAAAGAGAAAACTATTTTACTGGGGGTCTTCTCCAGTGGAAAGTGGACATATTTTCTCTTACCTCTCGAATATCCTTCTGAAAACATGTATGCTCTGAGTCCAAGCCAGAAAGATGACGTAGGCCACTGTGGCTGCAAAAATCTACCATCAGCTGTATCAACAGCTGGGGTTTTGATCTTAGGATGAATCACATGGTTTTGGAATTGAGCATACATACTCTAGAATAAGGACAGCCTCGAGAAGAATGACAGACTTCACCAGAACTGCAGGAAGCCAACTGCTGGCATTTAAGGAGGTCTGCATGACCTGTTAGAGTGAACTGTGTGGGAAGCAAACAGATGCCAGAGAACACACATTTGTGATGACACACAATAATGGATGAAAATGTGGAAACTCTGTATTTCCAAATAAAGGACAGGTCACATAGAAAATGGAAAACAAAGAGTGATATCTCACTCAGCTGGCAAGAAGGAATCAAGCCCACAGGGCACTTGCTTCCATATAAATGCTAGAAGACTAAGAAATAAGAGAGCAAGTTACTGGGGAGTTTCATTTACATCCATTTAAATTTTTGCCTTAAATTATTTCAAAATCCTACGTATGCTGGCAACTTGGTAGCAGGAAGATGATGTAAAGCCAGGCTACAAAATTCACAAGAAAGCAAGCAGACTTTGCCAGAGCTGGGTCAAAGGAATAAAGCCTTATGCTAAAGCAACCTTCAGTTTAAACCAACGTTACCTACACAAGCAAGCATCCAGTCAGGATGATAACACGTAATGAAATATGTTATGTGAGAAACCATACAGAAAATGAGAGCTGGAAATGCAGCAGGAACTGAAATTTTAATGACCCATCTTCAGACAGGGGAAAGACTAGCAGGACACAACATAAGCAATCCATGACTAACACAGATCAGATAGCTAGGGAACCCAAAAGAGAAGATGCAATCCTTTAGTTGTACAGGATCGTGTCCTAAAGAATTCCATCAAAGCAACTGTTCCATACTTTGGTCTCAGTAAAGTGTCTTGTTACAGTAACATACTCACAGGGGAGTAAACCAAGTACAACAAATCTACAGGAGTTACATTCAACTTCAAAAAACAGGAGCTACAGAAAGAGAAAGCCCTTGAAAAGTAGTTCAGGGTGTATAAGAGAATGAAAACCTTACAGGTGATACTAGACAGAGTTGGTTCATATCAGTTCTGAAGACAGGGTTGAGAAAGAACAAAAGAAAATTAGCCTGGCCTAGAAACAAAGCAAAAAAGGTTATTACACGTGAGAAGGCATATGTCAAAAGCTGAAGTTGTATCCAAAGGAAGAAACCAAAGACAGTCAAATTCTGGCAGATTAAATGTGAAAATGGAGGCCCCCCGCCCAGGAACTGGAGAAACAAGTGAAAGGAGTCCAAAAAAAAAAATCTTCTTTCCTCAAATACATCAGAAACAGCAGTACTGCCAGAAAGCCCACAGCATCAATGATAGGACATGTCATGGTTTAACCCTAGCCAGCAACTAAGCACCACACAGCCACTTGCTCGCTCCCTGCCCCAACAGGATAGGGGAAAGAGAACTGGAAGCGTAAAAGTGAGAAAACTCATGGACTGATACAGGAACAGTTTCATAATTGAAACAAACAAAACTAAAATAATCATAATAATCATAATAATAAACTGTAATAAAAAGGAAAATAACAAAGAAAGAGAGAGAAATAAAACCCAAGAAAGACAAGGAATGCAAATGAAAACAATTGCTCACCACCAACTGACCAATGCCCAGACAGTCCCTGAGCTGCGGCCCCCCTGCCTACCTTCCCCCAGCTCTATATGCTGAGCATGACATCATATGGTATGGAATATTCCTTTGGTCAGTTGGGGTCAGCTGTCCCAGCTGTGTCCGCTCTCAACTCCTTGTGCATCCCCAGCCTCCTCGCTGGTGGGGTGGGGTTGAGAGGCAGAAAAGGCCTAGACTCTGTGTAAGCCCTGCTCAGCAATCACGAGAACATCCCTATGTTATCAACCCTGTTTCCAGCACAAATCCAAAACATAGCCCTATACTAGCTACAGTGAAGAACATTAACTCTACCCCAGCCAAAACCAGCACAAGACTATAAATGTAAAATTCAGGAGAGGACAAGAGTACTGCAGAGAAATGAAAGTAATTCTTTTTATTAGTATTCACTGCAGAACAAGGTGGAAAGATTTTTATATTCTCACTCTTATCTTTCTGAAATTGAAGTGACTTCAAAAGACATAATGAATAGATTGGCAAAGTGAATGGTAACAAATCACAAGAATTGCTAGAGGTGACCACCATGAAACATCACCAAAAATTATAGCTATTCACCAAGAAAACCTAAGAAAACTCAAGGATAAACAAAGTGTTTCACTACAGACATTACCAGTGTGTAATGTCTTGCTTTTTACTAGGAGATTAGAAAACAGCAAAAGTGACACCAAACAAAAACAAATCTGAAAGAATTTCTAAATGACACTGAAGGAACAGGCCAAATTAGTGGAAACTGTAGTAAGGAATAGGTCAAGTGAACATTTGGATAAATGTGATCCACTTCAGAACAGTCACTGTGGCATTTGCAAATTGAAGTTCTGCCTTACAAACCTTTTGGAGTTTCTTAGATGGGGTCAACAAATTTGCAGATAACAAAAGGTCTAGTTGATATAGTCTTTTTGGATTTTAAAAGCCTTTTGAGAAAGTCTCTCATCAAATGCTTTTAATGAAACAAAGCAACCAGGACTAAGACAAAAGGTCCAGTATAGAAAAAATAATTGAATAAAAGACAAACACAGAGGTAGAAGTAAGTGGTGAGTTCTCACAATAGGTAGGTCTCAAGTGGAGTTCTGCAGAGTCTGTTTTAGACAAGTGCTATTGAGCTTATTTGTAAAGAACACAGAAAAGGAGTTAAGTAGTGACATGATAAAGTTTGCTAGTCAGAGTTATTTAACATAGTAAGGATGGGGGCAGCTATATAGAATTCCAGAAGAGCTTTATAAGACAAAGTAACTCAACAATAGAATGGCAGGTGAAATAAAATGCAGATAAATGCAAAGTGATACTCATGGGGGAAAAACAGACTTGGCTTCACAAAAATATCCTAGCTTTCCTTGCCAGCATCAGCTGAGTGCTTAGCAGAACTTAAGAAATCAAGTCTAATGAAGGGAGGAGAGTGGACATGGAAGGAGGGGAGATTCTGTATTTCATGTACAGCCTAGAAACTTTATACTGCTCTGATTCCCTCACCTTGGGAAGGATATAACAGAACTGTATGCAGCTCAGAGAAGGATAAGAAGTATGATCACAGGTCTGAAGTGGTTTTCATCCAAAGAATTAAGATTTTTAAAAATAAGGTAGGATTCTTCAATGATACAAGAATGAAGTGAAAAATAAACCAAAATTATTCAAGGCTGGAAGAATTTCTCATAGACTATTCTTGCCTTTTTGTAGGTATCCCCTTAGGGCCACTGTCAGGTTCGCTGGATTAGATGGGCCTTCTGTCTCACCTGTATAGTCATTCTTACATAATATGCAAACTCTAAAATCAAGTCCACGACTTCATATTGTCACCAATGACTGAGATCAGCAGATTACCAATATCTCATTATTTGATATTTACTACTAAAACTAGAAAAGAAGATTGAGATGACGAGATTTTTGAAAAGGATATTGCACGTTAAAAAAAAAAAAGTAAACATGGGATTGAACTCTGGTAGCAGTAAATCCCATACAACAAATGCTCCTGTTCAGAGCATAAAAGTTAACAGGTAGCAGCATTTCTGACTTAATTGCAAGCACAGTATTGTCAAAGCAGTGCTGCTTGGTATAATACCAAGTTTCGTGTTTGCTATCCCTCAGTCAGCCTGTAAAACTATGTTTTATAAGTCCTAAGGTTGTTGGAATTTACAAAGTTTGCCAAAAGAAAAAAAAGTTTTTTCTATAACACCAGCAGTTTGTAGCAATGACTCTGGGGTCTAAATTACACTCAAAATTGTATTTAAACTCATTTGACTAATTTTAGACTGATATATTGTGGCCCAGGATCCATACTACCAAAGCAGTAAATATGGAAACAAAAAAAAAGACAATTTCTTTTGCCTTCATGATCCTTCACACAAATGTTATCCACAATTTGGCTCCCTACTGAGGATCAGCTTAATCCATGTGACATCACAGTAAGAACATGTGCCAGAAAACATGGGGTCTGTATCTGATTGCGTCTTCCTCGTTGCTACCTGCCTCCACAGTCCGTGGGTTTTCATGTAATTTCAAATTACCACAGGTTTGCTCCAGGCTTTGCAGCTTTCACGTATCATGCAAGTACCTCTGGTGCACACATAGCTTCTTCTCCAGGACACTACTGTTGTTCTGCACTATTGGTACAGGAAGAGAACAGTAAAAACTATTTCCGTTTCTACTAGTGTACTAGTAAAACTTCTCCTTCTTTTTAAATACTTTTCCTATTTCTCTGCTCTTTTAAAGCCCTTCAATGTATGCATTACCAACGCAAAACAGTACCAAGAAGCCTCAGAACAAGTTACAAGATCCATTTACCCTTAAAACATTCTTTGCTGCTGACACTGCCATTTTTATTAATACATTAGAGTGCTCGCTGTACTGGTGTTATATTAACTACTAGCCATAAAAGTGTAGTCAAGATGATGGGAAGAATATACCTACAAGAATATGCAGTCAAATCAACAAAGTCAGCCTGACCCATTACAAAAAGGAGACTGTTGAACTCAATAAATACAAGGCACGCATAACAGACTGCTCTTCAAGGTGAAAATCATATACATAAACAGTAGCAAACACAGACCTTTCACTTGGCTTCAACAGTCCTTCAGTGTATAAGAATAAACCAACTATGCCAAACAACCAGACTGTCACCTGAGTAAACTGTACACATTGGTGAAGGAAGCAAAAGTTAGGATTCCTTCCTTAAACAGACGTGCATCTGCAATCTGCAAGAACAAGGAGTAACCTTGTGAAGGGTCTATGCTGAGATCAAGATAGCTTGAGATATCCTGGGGGAAAGATTTTACAGACATTCCAGATTATTAATAACTATTCCCTGGCAGCAGACAGGTCCCAAGGAATTAATTACAATTCTATCCCTTGTGCGGCTACACACTAATAGCCTGGTGAACACACTCCTTGGGCAGCCTTTATTTAGTAATGCCTTCTATAAGCCTGCATCTCCCCACCTTTAGTCAGGCTGAGTAGAATCCAACTCTGTAAATCATCTTGTGAACAACTCATGGAATAAAGGGGTCACAAATCATTCTGCCTGTGGTTCTTTAGTGAGCATCTTCATGTCTTTTTCCAGGCTTCCTGAATAATGAGCAACAGCAGAGGCACAGCTGAGCTCATTGGAGGGAAATACTTTAAATGAGAAGAGGTAACCATGTTCAAATCCTCTCAGTGCTGCTGCCCAGACATTGAATGGAGCAGGCAAGAAGAGATGCTTTAATAAGTGTGAGAGAAGTGATGGTAGGTAACAGCTTCTTTACCACCTTAGAAAGAGAAAATCAACAGGATGATATAAAGTCGTGGAGTATGGAAGTGCCCAGGAGATGAGACTTCTAAACCAGCTCACAGTAGCTCACTGTAGCAGTTTCCGAACCACCATAGCTTTTGCTGGCATTTAAGCATTGGACCCTTATCCAAATCCCAGAGAAAAATTAAAATCAGGGAGAATAACAAAGAAAAAAAACAAATACTGATCTCTTATGTTACAAAACCTGTTTCTAGCACTGGGGTTACTGAAAGGTCTACTGTGATAATCCTGCTGTTCCTATATGCTTTATTCATGCTACCAAATTAATGGACATACAGAACAAATAAAAGTATCTTAAGACTTTCAGGTGTTAATTAATGGTATTTATTTTGTGTTTGCATAAACAAACAGCTATTTCCACTTCAGATCAAAAGAAGGAAATGCTAAAAAAATAAATCGTCTAAACAATCCACCCCATTTGACTCAGGAACAGAACTGTCTCGAACCAAGGAACAAAGGAATTGCTTTAATGTGGAAGTTACACATTGAATGAGGTATGGCCTATCGCATGGCTGAAAACACTTTCAGACAAAGGGAAAATGGGAAAAGAAGTGAGCTAATCAGTAAATTCTAAATTTGTCACTAGCACATTCTTCAGCTACAACTGTGAATCACATTTACCTACAGTAGGAAGTCTAAAAACTCTTACAAATGTCCTAACACTTTTGTCATTGAAAATATTAGGGAAAATCCAAGTATAGATGAAATCTTATTCTTAGTTCTGCTGAAATAAAGGATTTATCATTCAGTTTCTCCCTGTCAAAAATAGGAACTGGTACTACTTTGGCTAATGCTTTGCCCTTGTGCTTTCAGGGCTCAGTTAATTGATTAGGAGTAGTAAAACCACTAAAAATAACGTTTTATATCCGGTTGCTATTCATTACAGTAATAATACTCTAAGTCTGATCTGTCTGTCGTTAAAACAAGAAAAGTAAGGAACTCTGAACAGGAGACATTATCCTGCAATATTTATGTTTGTATTTGGTCTTTATCGATGTACACAAAACCACCAGATGTTCCATTCAAATATGCCATTTAAATATTTCTGATGTTAAGAACTGATTGTATTGTCCTTATCTATTTATCTGCTTGGGAGGAGTTCCAGGTATTTGGTCTTCTTTTCCTTCTTAGATAGTAATAATGTGCTTATATTTTAAACTAATCATTAGTAATATACAGTTATTGTTTGGGAGACTCTGAAGAGCCCAACTGTTTATTACCTCAATATTTATTTTTTTTTTTTTTTTTTGGCTGCTTTCTAAGAATCAACTCTTTTCAGTCACTGACACCATCAGCCAGACCATACAGACTCTTCTGTGTTAAGGTTAAGGAGTAACACATATCCCAGTCTTTCATTACTTTCTCATAATAACTTTACAGCCCATATTTGTATCAACCAGACTTGAGTTGCTGGGCTAAGTTAGATGAGGAACTAGCCTAAGCGTAATTTAGACCCCAGAGTCATTGCTACAAGCTGCTGGTGTGATAGAAAGAACTTTTTTTTTTTACTTTTTTTTTTTTTTCCCTTTTGGCAAACTTAGTAAATTCCAACTACAACCTTCAAATATCATACAAAGTCAGAAAGCAATGACATAGACGTTGTTTCTAGAGAAATAAATGTGACAAAACCTCCTAATTCTGTATGACGTACAGGAGAAACGTAGACTGGCAAAACGGATTTTAGTTGCTTCTTTCCTAAATTGAGCATTTTTTAAAAAATAAAGGTAAGGATTTGTATTTTTCTTCCTTAATAATTTAAATGATGGCTTTCTCTTTAGAAGCTTCATCACTGAAATGGGAAAGAATGAGAGAAAATCAAAGGCAGCGGGTCATCTTGGAGATTATCATCAATAATTCATTAGGCTCTGTGGTGGTGTTCCACACTCTTATGAATACCATTTATTTCATCTTGTAATTACATTAAACCCAGCTGAGAAGTTCTCAATGTATCTCAGGACCTTCATCTTTGGTGAATGTTAGTATTACCTATATAATGCATATTAGTTACATTGTAATTATACAGGTGAAACATTAACTCTGGATAAACAGCCAATATCTTATTTGTTGGAATGTTATTATTTATTTCCCTTTTTGCCTATTTTTTTTCAACATTTCTAACGATATGAGAAGGAAGTTGGCAGCATCTACTCTGCATGCAGTTTTGCCTGGGTCCTAGAAACACTGACTTGTAGGTCAAGCTGAAAGAGTAGGGCTCTTATATGTCTGGTTGTGTTCAGATTATGGTCAGCTACATTTTTGATAATAGACAGAAACCTTATAGGTTTGACTGCAGCTATGATTCCCCAAAACAGACTGGGAATGCTAAAGACTTTTACTCATGAAGAAACTGGCTATTCAGACTGGTATTACTGTAACTGGTTGTCAAAACAGAAACTTAAGGAGTCTCAGCCTGAAGACATAGAAATTTCACTCTAACAATTAAACCTTGTTGTAATCATGTCTGAAGAGAGTCAACATAGCAGTACTGCAATACTGGAAATGCACAGAATCAAATACTGGCCGTTTTCAACCATTCCAACTGCAGCTGATGCTCTATGGCACTAGCAACATGTTACAGTGTAGAGGTTTAGAAGCTTAAAAGAGAAAGGGTAAGAGGTGAAAGCAGAGACATAGATGAGCTTGAAGGTGAGCTGGAAGAAGAGTGGGAAGCAGAGAAGAGCTACTTGGGAAAAGGAAGTTCTTATGGTGTCGTGGCACATGCAGTGCATTTCTTTTTCTGCTAAAGTCAATAATGACACCTTTTAGACATTAAAGGATGCAACCTCAAATCCCACTCTTAAAAACACTTTCTAGTTCTTCAACAGGGCAATTATGTTTTGATAGTTCCTAACACAGCTCCCATACACTTGAGGGTCAGAGTTTGAGCTGGAAGAGGTCAAAGAAACAGTGCTAACAAGGAAAAGAGACATAGGTAGGTGTG
>NW_009621279.1:59450-66211 GCF_000690535.1 Cariama cristata | reverse complement strand
CCCTTCCAACCAAACCGCTCTATGATTCTATTTACATTATCAGGGAAGGGAGGTACTGTTCAGAGGGCTATGTTTAACAGTGGAATTAAATTTGACTCAGATAGTGGTAGCTGCTTTTTGCATTTACATTTCCCAAATTGTTTATGTCACACTGACGCAAGATATTATTAATCCAAATCTGCAGAAATTTATGTGGGTTTCTACTCTGTGCAGAGATCTGATTCTCCCATGAATCATGGTCTGAATCAGACCTTCAAAATTTGTCTTGATAATGATAAAAAATAAACATGAAGAATAAAAAGCAGCTGATTTGATAGAACAAAGGTGTTTATCAGTATGCTGCTTTATTATTTATTTATTTATAAATAATCAAGAAGTACTTAGATCAGCTGCTTGATGTTCTTTTACTGCTTTTTTGCTTAAATAGTACACTAGGATTTTCAAGCTTCAGCTGTACATTTTTAATCCAGAAATCACTCAACTTCTTCTGTGATCAGCTAAGCAATCCCTTCAAGTATTGTTTTTATTTAAGTAGGTAAAAACATAAGGATTAATGCAATAAAAATAACTTCAGCAGACTTACTTTTTTTGTTCCTGTTTTTGGATGATATTGTGTAGTGAGAGCAGAACGAATCCATGTTTATAATCTCTTAATCCCTAGTTAGTTGTAGTCATTTTGTTTGGGTTTTTTTAGTTAGCGTGTTCAAGGATTCCAGAGTTCACAATACTGATTTTATTTTGAAGCTCAACACAGATGTAAGTTATACCCCAGCAGAGAATTTGATAAGTTACTGTAAAGCTATTCTGAATCAGTCCTACTTCTGCGGTATTTTGATTTGTTGATCAGGAAAACTTGTTTCTTCTGAGAAGAGGCTTTAGGATGACTTGCATGAATTGGCATGTACCATTTTTACCTTAAAAGTACCTGTTGTTGTGGCAGATCTGGGTGTATTTTTTTTGTTGTTTTATTTGTTTGTACCAGCAGACATCCCTTTCTGATAAAGTGATCTGACAAATGATAAGGTTTGCATGAGTCTTGCTTTGACTTTGAGAGAGGATTTTTTTTTTCCATCTGCAGAATCAATAAGCAATGAGGTAATTACTTTTTCTTTTAAACTACTTTGCAGCAGGTTCTTCTGGCACGTGAATCATTCTTTAAATTACCAATGTTCTGTGTCAAGTTTCTTTGAAGAAATTCCACCACCACCACCCCCCCCCGCAATTAAGTTGCTATTCCTTTTGCTTTTCTCTGTTATTATTTGTGTTGTAGTATGGCTGTTTTCCTCTTCCTCAATGAAGTTCCTTTGTAAATTGTTACTCTAATACTACATATGTAGTTCTTGCTTTCCAGTGCTTACAAAATGTTACAAAGAACATGGCACATGTTAGGCAGCTCTGGGAGGAGGAAAGACTAATAGTAGTGATGACAAGCATACCACCAAGATATGTGTTCTAGGTGTGTTAGAAATCTGGTAATTCCAAATAATATGGCAGGCTGCTCTTTTTCCATATAAACAACTGCTGGACCTGAAGATTAGACAGAACTCGTATCTCTCAGGAAATCCTTTCTTGTCTGTCCTACCTAGTTGCTCTTCACTGTCAGTAGTTACAATCCTGCTTGCTTTATTCTATACAATGCAAACATTGTTTTCACCCTGGAGTTGGTATGTATTCCAGTTGTATCTGACAGCCCTGACACTTTAGAATTTAAAGAAATGGATGGTCTCACCTGTTGCTTTCAATTTTTTTCATCTCTCTTCTTATTTTGCCTGCTAGCCATTCTCATGCTGGGCTAGTCCAGTGATGCTGATGGTCACTTTTGGTTTGCTTTTCAACGCTACTGTGTGTACCACATGTAGGAGAATTTGCTGAAACAGGTTATACCCTGTGGTCTTAAGTGGTACTCCTAAATTAACTTTGATTCTTGAACTTCAGATTCATAGTTTATTAGTATGGGTTTTGTTTTTTAATGCAATCTGTTGATAATTTTACCGCATTACTATAGTACATCATATCTTTTGAGAACAAATAAACTAATTGTGCACATGTACTTTCTTTTTACTTGCCTTAACACTCTGTTAGGGAGAAATGTGTGTTTTGTATATGTTGGTAATGTTGTGCTATCTGGGCTATATTCCAATATCAAATTACATTTCTGTAAATGCAGAATGTATCTTTGTTGCTAAATTGAGAACAAAGCATTCCTATTGGTTTTAGTCAAGGCTTTTAATCTATAAGCACTTATTCACTAAGGCATTAAACTCTCAGCACTTAGCTCTTGAAAATTTCTTTTATTTAAGTCTGTGTTTTAAGACCTTAATGGGCTTGTGGTAAAATCTGCAGATGAAAAACATCTTTTATACTGTTTGCATGGCTTTCAGAACATTTTGTGTTTCATCCCTGGGAACTCTGATAGTTCTGCATAAAAATATTTTGGCACCAGTAATGTGGTGAGAATTTTTAGATCATCCTGTCTTCAAGCTTGTCCATTCTTTATTAGATTCTTTTTCATTCCAACTGTCCTATTAAAAAATGACTTGATCTACAAGACTGTAAATTTCTTTGGACAGGCACCCGATTTTCTTTGTTGATTGAGAGCTTGTTCTTACCTATGATGCTGAATTCACAGACAATATCTTTATTATAATAGAGACTTCTGAGATGAATTTCCAACATTGTCATAACGCAGCAAAACAGCATGTTTATTCCTGTAGTTTCTCAAATTGTTCTTAAATTTTGTAAGATTGATTTTACTTTTCCTTTGAAAAGAGCTCAATTCCTCTGCTGAACTTTAAAAATGCATTTTTAAATTAAACATATTTTAGGTTTTTTTATGGCTATTTTTAATATGTGACATTCTTTTTTCATATGTCTTTGCAGTGGCTCCTATATCAGTAAGCTAGCACTTCATGCACGTGGAATTCCTTTGAACATTTGATGTAGTAATATTTTATCGATCACTTCTGTATAGAACATATGCTAAAAGGAAGTCTGAAAAATCTATGTAATCAAAACAATTTATTTGGAACTTGTCTCTTCAGGAGGTATTTGCCAGAAGCTGGCTGCACCATTAGAGAGCAGCTTCACTGTGTTGTTCAAGTTGGCAAATGAAAATGTTCTCTTTTGATATTTTCATTTAGTTCCTTTGAAACCATGTATATTCTCAGATTACCATCTGGTTTTTTGATTGTAACCACTGAATTGAACCCAAAAGGTTTTTCTACTTAACATATGATGCCATTTTCTGTTGTTTGGTTCAAAAACTGTTCAGTCCAGCCTTTAATGGCAATACTTTCTTTACAACATGAATCACAGATCTCGCATTTTCTTGTAGTTGTGCAGAGTGTACTGTGAACAAATGTCAAACCTTGTCAAATACAAACTGTGGCCTCAGTGTTGCACAGTGGTGCTTTGGCGACTTGCTCATGTTTAAAATATTAGATAGTCCCATTTATTTTAAACAGCTTAAATGTAATAATAGTCTGGTTTTTAAATTAAATTTTAAATATTCCCATGCTTTCCAGTCCAGAGATCTGACTATTTTCTCCCAAGCAGTCTTTCATATGTTCCTCACGATCGAATTTTCAATCTGTGTAACAGCTTAATCTTGTGATTGAGGTCACTGGACTCTGTGCTCAACAACTCAGGGCATTACATCCCAAGTGTGCAATTTTATTGATTTTGGTAATGTCATGTTAAGCTTTCAATTTGAACGAGTCTTCTTTTGCCTTTGTTTGCTTTAAGCTATATTACTCGATAATAATGATATATTTAAACTGGCTGCAGTTTAGATTTTATTTCACTGGAGCCTTTTGTTTCAGCTGCGACACTTCACGTTGTGTTATGTTTCTGACAGTGCTTTTATGGTAAATTTAACTTTTATTACAAACAGTGTGACAAAGTGTGGGATTGCCTGTGAGCAATCTGCTTCTCTGTTTGACCCTACACCTGTCTTTTGTTCAGCTTTCACCTTCTCTCCAAGGTTTCTGCGTTTGTTTGCTTTATTTATAGTTTACCATGCAGTGATTACCTCTACAGAGAAACCTCTATCAGGTTTTGTTCCTTTGTCTGTGGGTAAATTGTAAATCTTGTACCAACTTCTAAGTAGCATGGCATTTCTTTTTTGTTTTGTATTTTCCCATGTTAACTACAAATCTGGGAGTTTTTTAGATTGCACAAGTCAATCTCAGCTTTCATTTTGTGTGTAGAGACAGAACTAGTGTCACTCATGGCTCTTGTTCTGTTTAGAGATGCAAAAATATATTGGTTTATGAGGTCTCCGTTCTTCTTTTGGTAGCATCCACTGTGGTGCATTAGCACAGCTCTGAATTACAACTATGCTTGCTCTCTGAGCTGCAAGCTGGGAATTTTAGCATCGTCTCTACTATTTACAGTTTTATGAAATGCTTGCTCTTGATCTTCAGTAAAATCGCATGCTGTTACTTTAAAAAGTAGTCATTTTTCATTCTTTGTCTTTCCTTTTCATGTAATTCAGCTGAGAAGTTGAACAAAGTAATTTCAGGTAGAGCTGGAAATAGAATCTGTCTCTCAGTGCACTGGGATGCTCTGCCTTCTTGGATGAGCGGACTAAATCTACTGGCTTAGAGAGCATGTTTTTAATCGCCATTGTAAACACTGTAAACAGTTCATGGTTCACAAATGCAGCCCAAGAATCCTAGTTGTTAGTTTTCTATTGCTCCTAGTGCCTAACTTACTATGGAAGTGTATATTTGGGTTCCTATTAGAGACAGGTTAAGATAAAGGACAGCGTTTCAACTGAATGTCTTCCATCAGGTGCTGCTTTAGGGTTGCTTGTGTTTTCTTTTCCCTTGTTTTTAAGGGAAAGAAAACAACCACAAACCAAACAAACCTTGGGTTTTAAATTAGGTTTTGTAGTCAGCTGTCACTGCAGTCATGACGCACACAAAAGCCCATGTGTTCTATTTTTTGTCATTAATCTCTCATTTTGTCATGCAATTGCACAGTTACAAAATTTTGAAGATTGAGAGATGTGAATACTGGCAACTTTGCTGGTATATACTGAGTTCAGTTTCTTCTGCTATAAATGGTTAGTGCCAGCCTATATCAGCAGAATATGAGCCCAGCAATTCAAGACTTCTTTTAACTGTGCACCAGTGAAATAGAAACTAAAAAAAAAAGCTCTGGGTCTTGTTTCTTTACTCACCACTGCGAAAGTCAGGCCCAGTTTAGCCTGTTTACCTGTTAGTAATTTCTTTTTGGATTTCACAGGTATTTTGGTGCAAATGCAGTATAAATTTATTCTATGTTTCACCTGGGAGTTTTGTGTAGTATTGTATGTGAGGTAATGGGCACACTGTGTACCTGGAGCAATGGGGAAACAAGCTGTGGCCACACTTAGGGTCTCCTTATTGCTCATTTGCTTGGAGCTGGGATGACGCCATGTGGATCTGGCCACAGGTCACTGTACAAAGCTGCAGCCTGTAATAGACATCTCCAGAGTAAGTGGAAGCAGCCAACCTGCTTTTGCATCCTTGCCGGCCCTAGGTGTGGGACAGATGCGCTTTGCTGTGCTGGGCAACACATAAGCCACACTGCATTTGAACTGATTTAAAGTACCTTCACCCCTGATGCTGTGATTCATAGACTGGGTAAATTGTTCACAGGTGATGAGGAGCTACATTTGAGTTTCTACAATAGTTTGTTCAAGTACTCACATTGCTCACATTTCCTCACAAAATCAATTTTATGTAAATTATGTATTGTAACTGAGTCTGAATGGAGAAAGCATTCTTGAAATTATATGAAACCCCAAGTTTCTTTGAATCTTTTTAAATGACCAGGGCAGGAAGAATTTCTGTCTTTAACAGCTTGAAAAAATGATTTTATGGTTCCAGTATGAATCGATTCCTTACTGAAGAAGTATCCTACTTCGGTGTTCCTGATGTCAGCAGAAATGGTATGGTGTGAGCAATTAATAGAATGTGTACCACTATGTTAGTGGATATTCCACACACTACATCTTGCTCAAAGCTCCATATGGTTGTGAAGCATTCTTGAAAAATCTAATGGGAAGCTCTGTCTCTGGCTAGAAGCAGAGTCTGCAGAATTTAAGAGGTCATTCAAGAGGAAAAGTCTTTAAAGCAAACAAACAAAAAAATCCCCAAACCTTTGTTGCTGAGCATAGAAACCCTGGAGACTCTCTGTTGTTACATAGGATTGTAGCTGGGATACAGTGCTGTGAAGTTTCAGGTCTGTATTCTTTGCTCTGTTTTGTCATACGGAGTTTGGAGAAATGGCCATGCACTCTAGATACAAAAGTGAGAAACAGGGCTTTGAAAAGTAGGTGCAGCTTCCATTGGTGAGAGCATGTAGGATCTTCTCACAGGATTAAGGCAATAGAGTCTATTTTGAAAAGGAGTTGTTTAAAACGCTTCTGTTTGCCATTTACTCTTGGACTTTAACCATGTTGCTCTTGTTTTCAAGCTTATCTCTGCAACCAAGGTCTTATCGCTGACATATCGCTTGGGATTTTAAAAGATACATGTTGAAAAACTTAGGGAGAAACTGAAGTGCAATCCCATAATGATAGGTGCTAATGGAGACAGTCTTTCTTACTACTATTCAAATCTGTTCAGGTCTTGAAAAAATGGTCAAAATACAGCAATCTGGCAGTAATTTAACTGCATTTAAACTCCTACAACTGTTACTGCAAGTGGTTCTGTATTAGAGGAATGACAACTGGAGGGGAGAATCAAGGCAAGAAAACACCTCTTCACTCT
>NW_009621279.1:0-59419 GCF_000690535.1 Cariama cristata | reverse complement strand
TCCAAATCTGAATGCATCCTACCTTTTTACATGTGGCAGAGGTGCTGAAGTAAAGGGGAAGTGGTTGTAAAAAAGAAAACTCAAGGTAAGTCTCTTCTCAGTTGGGCAGGAAATAAAAATTGTTACGTCAACACGCTGGCACTGACTGCATGACTTGTGTGACTGTTAATGAGGCTAGCAGAGCATCTAGGCAAGGAAGGGATGTGATTTTCTTTTTCCTGGCATTTTCTCTCCTCACGTAGATCGTCTTAAATATTGATGTCATCCTCAGCAGTTAATATGTGTTAATATTTAACATGGAAAATACTATAATTCCAGGAATGACACCATACAAGTGCACTTCCACTGATCTTGTAAGCAAGGTGATGACCGCAACCCTAAATTTGCCTGTTCTACAGGAGTCCTTTTTTTCAGTTCTTCCTTTTGATTTCTGTCTTAGAGCAACTCAAAGAAGGTAATCTTTGGTTTTGCATCTTCTACAATTTGTCTTTTGGTCAGCAAAATTAAAAAGGAGGGGGAAGAGGATAATTCCAGTTGTGCTTTAGCACAGATACCCTAAGTTATGTGTTTGTTATTTTTTTCCTCTGAAGATCCCCTGTCGTGTTACAGAAAGTACTGGCCTGTTTTGGGAACTGTGACATGCAAATTCATGTACTCAGGCTATCTAAAGTGAAGATAGTCTTATCCTCAGAGCAGAGGCAGTTCCTCAAAAAGCAGTAGAGTTGAGCAGGAAAATGAATATTTTTCTTGGAGATGGAGCTTTCCTTTCTTTTTCTCATGTGTTGCAAATTCTTGACTTCTTCTGAAAAAATTCTTCTGAAGACTTTCTCTTGAACTTGTGTTACTTTGTTTTGCCTTTGGCACTCATCTTGATGCTGTGCCTCTCTATCTCTTCTATTAGAGTCTAGAGTAATAGGCAAACTGTGTTTGGACTGGGAGTGCAGAGATAACTGACCTGGTCGTGTTTGAGTTAACCCTGAAGAGAAAAGTTGCCTTCAGAGTCAGGTGAACCCCCAAGACAGGTTTTATTAATTTAGGCACGCCACCAGGCAGTATTACTCTTCAGTATGAGCCTTTCGGTCAACACCGTTCTTAACACTGCACAGAATGTGATTGCTGGAGAGGGTCAAAGGCAGTGTTGAAAACCTCCACATTACTCTTCATTGTGAGATGGAGATACATCTCTTGTTCACATCTGCTGGTGGCTGCATTTGTCTGTGGACCTAGCCCTGTCTTTTTGCGTGTGTGTCATCATAGAGATGGAGATTTGTTGGTAGCCTTTATATAGTACGTGAAACATGCAGGTAATTTGTTCAGCTCTTAAAGCAGCTATGTATATGATACATTGGCTTGTTACGTGGATATGGAGAAGTTCAGAAAAACTGTTGTGTTTTTTAAAGGTATATACAGTGCATAGTTGACTGTTAGTAATTAAACTCTGCTTTTAACCAGCATAATTATTTAATGCCTTTTATTATCTTCATCTTTTCTCTTGCTTTTGGCAATTATCAAAGACCTGACAAATTGTGTCTCTGCTGATGACGCGTCTGGTTTTTATTTTTTCCGTTCTGCTTACTTTTCCACTGAGTTTACTGGTAGATACGAATCTGACTCCAACACAGAATCATGAGCTGTCTGAATTTTCAGTACAGGGAGTTTTTGACTCAGCTTATTATATCACTATTTTTGTGCAGTACAGTTTCTTCCAATGGATATGCAAGGACATTGTGTACTTGAATGCAGTTTTACTTGCTTTGATACAGAATTTCTTTTTTTGCTTGCTTTTTCTGTTAAGCTTTATTACTGCTGCTAGCAGGATTTCCCAAAATAATAACAAAAAAAATTCCACAAAATTCTTCACAATTCTTTCCCATTTGAAGTACATAATGCATGTATTTATGAATAGTTTTGAATATGAATATGTAAGAATATTTTCTGCCAGTGGACTGCAAAAATGGTTGTAATTTCTTAGCAGGGGGATCAGTTTCACTGACACCTCCATGTAATGATTCACTTGCAGGAACATGTACATCCAGCAGTAGAATGAGATCCTGTTAAGTATTTGCAAATAATGCAGCAAATTATCCTGTATTGTCATATCTGAAATTTCTTTATATTGTACTGAAAGTATTGTAATTGTAGTTGTAAGAAATAAAGAGCTAGACTGTGTTCTCCTGTAGTAAGTATAAAGGGAGTAAAAAAGTTGTTTCCTTACAACATGCCAGTCCTTTGTAGCAAATAGGGTAGGGGTTATTTAGAAGAAAAAAGTCACCTTATACACATCATAATCCTGGGTTTAAATGCATTATGTATGGAAGTGCTTAGGGACTGACTTCAAAGTTACATAGGTGATCTTAATTTGGGAATTGCCTGTCTTTTGAGGGATTAACTTTTTTACATTAATAACATCCTTTTTGACTTTTTTTTTCCTGAGAGTGAAACACTTCTAGATAAAACTTACCATTTAATTCTCTTGCATTAAAGGAACTGATACCTTTCATTTGTAATACTTTGGAGTATTAATTCTTACTATTGCAATTTAAAAATTAAAATGTTTCCTCTTTCCCCTCTTCCATTATGTTTATGTATATATTTTCAGATATGATTCTGGACCAGCAGGTGGGTTCTGGGCAGCTCAGTGAGGATGTTCGTCACAGAGTACATGAAGCATTACTGAAACAGCATCACCATCAGAACCAGAAGAAGCTGAGCAACAGGATCCCAATTGTGAGATCCTTTGCTGATATTGGAAAGAAGCAATCTGAGCCTCATTCCATGGACAAAAATGGTAATGCGTTGCTTTATTTTGCATTTTGAGCTTTCAGTAACATCTGCCTGTTCATGTCACAAATACTTCATACCCACAGCTTGAACTGGGCATGATTCTGCTCTGAAAAGGTACTGTGTAAAAGTGGTACCTTTTACATGAGAGTGGTTCCTCTTATGCATTCAGTAATACAGCTGTTTAAATTTGAAATTTGGGTATCCTGCACAATTCAGGACTGTGCAGAGATATTCAAAGGAACTAGCTGAGATGTTGGAAGCAAGCTAGCTGTGTTACTGTGCCATTCTGTCCTGAATAATTGGCATGGCGCATTATTCCCAGTACAGCACAGCTCAAGTACGTTTGTGGTGCTGTAGGCACTCTGCAATCCAAACAGACTGAGCTTGGGCATCTTTGCACAGTGTTGCTCTGAACTGTGGACATGCTCCATTAGTGCCAGAAATGTGATATGACTATTTTTGACTTCTGTTGACTATCAGGGCCCGTTTAGTTAAAATGTAATGAATTGTTGGAATAGTTTCTAAATCTTATGACAGTGTATGTATTAACTAGTGTTCAACTGGTGCTTCAGATTTCATAGTTGAGTTTGAGGGGTTCAAAAATGAGAAAAACATTTTCAAGTTGACACTGTTGGAGAAACGCCACAAGAACTGTACTTTGTTCTTTCAGAAAATCACTTTTTGCAAAATCACGTTCATGAAAATGAGAGAGCACGTTTTTCAAGTGGTTCTACAGTAAAATATTGGCTTAACTTTTTTTTCTTGCTTTTAACAGAAGCCTTTATAAGCTGTACTGTTTTATAGGTTAATCTTAATGAAAGATCATTTCTTATTGCCCCTTCCTTATTTACATAAACACAGACCTGCGTTGTGATACTTGCAGCCAAATTTTGCAAATATTTACAATTAATTCACTAGAATTATACATTGCAGAATTACTGAGCCTCTGTATCCAGTATCATCACAATACCCACAACATTTTTGTCTGAACACCATGGAACTATAGTAACTCTTACTGCAGAAATCACCTTAGCTTTAGTGAAATCTCAGTCTCTTCTGCTGTCTGTCTGGTCCAGGGCCCTGCTGAGCTTCTCTGTCACCCTGGGAAGTGGGAACTGAGGAAACAGCTGAAGCACAGAGAAGGCGCAGGGTGCAAGAGGCAGCTGTGTGCTGCAAGACCTAGGGCAGGAGGGGAAGGGGTAGTACTGCGTCTGATCTGGAAAAAGGGGCTGTTGGTATGAAGATTAACTTTGCTTTCAAGGAAGGACCTCTTGTTTCAATCATTGCCATATAAAGTTTTAATAGATACTTCTAAATTGAGCCGCTTCCCTGGAGAAGACTCAGACCTAAAAGGCAACAGGTAACTTAATCTGAAGAGGATACTAAATAGAAACACATTAATCATACCAAAATATAATTTTAAGAGTAAGGAAAAAGTAATATTTATTAAGATGTGTTTGATTATGCATATGGATGCACAAGAGTAAAAGTAAGTAGGGTGATTGCCCATCCTTTTTAAGGCAACTTTCCTATTGATTTGTGCAACTCTTGCTGATGACTTTAAACAAATATTCAGGAGACACTTAAGAAAGTTAATACTATAATGCTCCTATTCCTCAGTTTCCATAGGATGCAAGATGGGCAGGTTGCATTCCATAAGCTTTTTGTACTATGTCTTACATAACAAATAAGCAGTAGGTCTTCTTAAAAAGACCCCTCAGGGCAAGCTGTGAAAGTATCATAAACTGAATTTCAGTAACTTTCTGTGTCTGTTAGTGGAACTGATGCAATAATTCACTCCAGAAACATCTCACTTTAGCCGAAGTTTCTTCTGGGAACCTTCATATCTCTATCTAATTCCCCCCAAAATAGATTCTAATCAGAAGAGCATCTAAGTCCATATTAAACACACTGATTTTTATATACTCAGTGGTTAAGTGATTCTGTAAGTAGACACACATTCTTATGGGTTTTCATTTGTGCTTATTTTGCAAGATGAAAAACTACTGAATTCTAATTCACGTACTTATGTAGGGATGCCTCAGAGCACTCTAACCTCTTGTTAAAAAAATCACTTAGTCACTTTCAGTATGTTAATTTGAATTAAGTTAAATGCACCGTAAACAATACAAAATAATTTTATGAACATTTATATGAAGGTACATCAGCTTTTTATCTAAATTACAGTGAAGAGTTCCAAACGCAGTCTTATTGAACACAGATGTCTTTTAATCAGTTTGAAGCATTGCTCTTCTACTTGCATCCTTTAAGTGCCAGTGCACATTTGGCAGTCTCCTGCATTGACCTCTTCAAAATAGATGATAGCCCTGTGATAAAGCAAAGAAGGGTTGGTTTAGTTTATTTTGAGTTTCTCTCTTACCATCCATTGGCCTGTTACATTAAAAAGTCTAAATCTTATCTTATTGCCTGAATTGTGCTAAAATTAGTATTAGCTTTAGAAGAGGAAAATTCAGTCTAAGTGTTTGGTTTTAAAAGGAGTCACAGTTTTTTCCCTTTTCAAGACAACAGCAAATAAGCAGCTCATGGGCTTGAGTGGCAACTGTCACCCCAATATTCCAGGATTAAAGGAGTGGGGAAAGAGATGATTCTGGCGAGGTGCCTGATCTCAGGCACACTGACTGCTACCTCTTCTGGCATACTTTCTTTAACCTGGGTAACTTGCCATAGTACGTGGTGTGTAAATTATGTAGGAATCTACACTGAAATACTCAGCTTTCAGGAATTCTGCTGTCCTTAGAAGCTTGACCAGGGGTAGCAGCAAGGTTTCTGATAATTTTCTTCTGCTCTTACCTCATGACCCAAATGCTAGAGTTCAGCTAGAGTGTTACGCTTACTGCAGCTATATGTTTCTTTTTAGATTGCCATGGAGCTTGTGTAGAAGCTTCTCACAGTAATGTGAAAATGAGTTGATAAAATACAACTCTGGATCAGGTGAAAGCATCTAAAAGAAAAAATCAGCTAAATATGTGTAAAAGAAAAATACAAAAAATGCATTAAAATAGTAAAATATTTTATTATTGCTTTTACTTTCTGGATAAGAAGCTTAACTCCTAGAAGACTGCAGGGAGAAAAACAGGTCATCTCAGGTACTACTGATGAGCTTGCAGCTCAGTTCGCCCCTATCAGAGATAAGAGTTTTCAGAAACAGCAAGTGCCAGGAGCTTTAAAAGGGCCACTTATTTGTCCCTGTTGAAACGAAGCAGGGGCACTTGGACACTTTCTGCAAAAAAGGAAATTCTCAGTTTGGTTAAATTTGGGTTTAGTGTAGACAGTTTAACTGATAACAATCCTTTGCAGTCTGTAGTTTGTAAAATAGGTGGTTCAGAGCCAAAAGTCCTTGCCATCTGGGTTACATGGTACAGCTGAGGATGCAAAGCCCCTTCTTTGTCCAAGATGTTGACTATGCTACCTTATCAATGTATTGATTTCCAGATATTCAGGAGCAAAGTCTGAAAATGGAGACAGAAACTTAAATTCAGTATATGGCTGTACTGCTGACAGACCACTGTGATATCTTTGCTGGAAGATAGTTGTACATATGTTCTCCCTCCATTTTTTCTTTGTTTAAGTGTCTGTCAGACCATCTAATTAATTTGCTTTGTATTTAGTAGTATTATCTTTTGTTTACAATGGCTTTTCTTCACATCCTCTGCAGGGCTAAGATGTCAGGGTGCTATGGATTTACCATGCATTTTTAATGCTGCCATGCTGTGTTTAACTTTCACTTTTCATTAAGCATCAAAACTGTGAGAATTAAAAGCCTGCTTTTGATGTTCCAATAAAAACCGACAGTCAAATTTGGCATAAGAGCAGGAAAAATTATTTTTTTAAAAAAAAGTCTAATTTGACACCAAATACCCAAAATAGAGAGTGACGAGTAATTTAACATAAATACTGTAAAAGGCAGGTAAAAATAAGATTCTTTGTTATTAGTAAATCATCTTTAGAAAGTTTGGTTTGTAAAGCAATTTAACTTATTTTTATTGAGATCAATAGGTTTTCCACTCTGATACATGAGAGCTGTGTCTGTAAATTCCTATGACATGGTCTAAAAAGCTAAAGACAATTGCAAATATACAACACCTTTCTATTATTAGAGGAATGCTAAAATAATTTCATAAACCTGTCTCCTTTTATAAAGGGTTCTGCAATTCAGAATTTAAGTGTGCATGGCATGGAAAAGTAGCTGATTTGATGAAAATGTAGTTAGGAAAAGAAGTTTTCATCATGTAGACATTTTTTGGTTTTTTGACTGGCTATTTCACTATTAGCCTAGACTTCAGAGTACTTGTGTGTGTGTGTATACATAACAAGATCTAACAGAACTTTTAAGGTTTAAAGTTGAAGAGGAAGGAACTAGGGGAGAGGAGCATGGCAGGATGAGTGACTTGTAAATTGTATTTCCATGCACTTTGCTGAAGTGTTCTTTATCTGTAATAACATGATCTTGTGCCCATTTTCTTTCTATACATATGCCGTTTATAACTGCTGCTTCTCCCTTGCTGTCAGAGCAGACACGTTATTAGTGTAAAAATTACATTACACCACACATCATGTCTGATTTTGAGAAATGCTGAAATTCCAAGGGGAGGTTTATCAATATGCCAAAGAGCTTGAAGAGAGCAATGACATGTTAAATTGTGGACCTTCAGAGTTAACAACATTAGCTGCTGGAGCAGTTCATTTTGATATGTTCTTTTTCAAGCCTTTTTCCAGTTACTTTGTTTAGCATGATGGGCTGGTTTGGACTTCTTTGTTTTATGACAATATGAGCACACGCGGAGGTGTTTAAGACTATGCTTGGGTGTCTAATTTAGGACAGTATGCTTTAGTATCCCAGCAAGTCTAAATTACCAGTTACATGATGGTGTTTGTTACTTTCCTCAGTTTCCTAATCTCTCCTAAACAACAGTTCAAGCATTTATGCCGTAACTCAGAGCTAGCTTACAGCATGTGAAACTCTGATGTCAATATGACCGCACGGGGAGAGACGGATCTTACTTGGAGCCATATGAAAAGGGTGGCATTCCTACATACGTGACCATGTTCCTTCGTTTTAGGAATAAGTCACAACATATGCCATATGTATACCCAAATTTTCTGGCAGTATTGTATCTGGATCAGGTGGATTGCTCCAGCTTTCCTTGAAGAGAAGGCAAATTCAAGATAGTTAATTCTAGCTTGTATTAATTGATGCTCTATTTCTTGTTTTATGTTCTTATCAAATGTATATATTTTAATCAACTTGTATTGTCCACAGGTTTTTATATTATTAAAATATAACTTGTTTTTAGGAACATTTTCATCTGATATTTATTCTTTCTTTCTCCACATTTCCTTGTACCCATGATAAAGTGTGTAATCTATATGTATAAAACTGTATCATTCATCTTTGTATTTCTTTATTTTGCTCTTTGTTGTGTCTGTCTCTAACAGGCTCATCTCATCTCTGTATCTTCCTCATCTCCTATCCTTTGGGTTCTGTAAACTCCCTGAAGGTTCAGAGGTAGTATAAATACCTATTCTTGCTTGGGCTTCAGATCATTTCAAATGTACATCCGTGTCTTCATCTCAGTTTCTTGACAGCATGCAACTTCTTGCTATAGTGATTAAAAAAATACCTCCGGCCTTTGTCAGCAGCTGTGGCACACTTAAGAGAAGCTTGTGTGGAATGATGTTCTGGGGGGAAAAAAAGAGCTATTTCTTAATAAGTTAATTTTCTTACATCAATTTGTAAAACTGCAAATCATAGCATTTTAGTTAAAACTGCATGACTTCATGTGAATTATGCTTGAGATTCAGGCCTAGCATTAGAAAAACAGGTAAAGTGACTTCTTCCTCATCCTCTTAAATTATGTATTATTAACGAGCATCAAATCTGCTTGCAGTTACACAGGTACAAATAGAGGGACATGATTCTCCACCGATTTAAAATGTTATGCATCAAGAGGCCTAAAGGTACATACACAATTCAGCCTGCAAAGATGGTATCACTACTCTATTGTATTAGAATTTTACCATATACTTAAGAAAACTTAGTGTTTTTCAATCCTTGATTTTTGGTCTGGACAGTGTATCCATTTAGATTTGGAAAATTGATGACTAGTTGCAGTGAAAAGCCTGAAGATTGTTATAGCTGACTTCCAAATCAGGTTTTTTTTCTGAATGGGAAGAAATCTATATGGTCTAGACAAATAAGCAACTCATTTTCTGATTCATTTTCCTTTGATGTGTCAGTTGCATCCAGTTTGTTTCCATTAACTGTGATTTGTATCTGAATCCATTGTTCTCGGTCTTTGTCATTGGCATTCTAGAGACCTCTTGGATTTTGATTAATAAATACAATATACATAGTTAAATGTCTTGAGCTTTAAATTTTAGAGAGTAAGAGTATGTTGCATGTGACATTAATTTATTGGGACTATTTATTTTTTTAAAATTTGGCAGGACTAATAATCTGAAAATGCTGAGCTGTATCTGCAAATGCAAACTTCTATTATTGTAACAAATACGGACCTTGTTTTGATAGATTTTGATTTTTAAGTGGCTTGGCTTTGCATGACAATATTTTTTTTGTGTGAATTCTTGCTCTAGTCAAATCTCTGACAATTTCACATTATGTGAAAAAAACACTCATTCTTTATGTATAGTAATTTAAAATACGATTTTAAAAACTGTGCTGATACTGACTTTTTAATACATATATAAGCCTTAACACCCATTTTAGTGTGGTTTCATCTGTTAGGTAGTAAGTTCCATTGTATTGTATGTAGGCTGGATATTTCAATGATACCACATTGTGCATTTATTTGATACCTTAAAAAATCTGACTGGCTGTCTCATGAATTCTCAGAGAATGCAGCTCTTCAGATGCTTTATGTAGATGGACTGCAGGATACATCAAAGCTTTTAAACTTTAGATTTATAAGGACTCAAAGTACTACATTGCACTCTTAAAAAATAAAATACTGTATTTACCACATACAATGTGTAAATAAACATTTTGCTTGAGAGAGCGGAAATAAAACTGGCAAGGACAGGGCATGGAAGAGCTGAATAAATGGCAAAGCTGTTGCTGCTCTTATTCCCTATTATAGGAAGTTGATGGTTTATGCCTTCACCATTCTTTCCAGCTTAAACCCCATATTGCCAACTCAAAGGAGTAATAAACCATCACAAGTGTTTTTCTCAGAGCAGATATTTAAAGCCTGGCTAGGGTTTGGTATTAGTTTGTGTTTTGTTTTGTTTTCTTTTGCACATAGTGCTTTGAAGACTCCCATACTATAAAGATAAAATTTTGAGAAAACTTGGATTTAGTGTACCTGTATTCCAGAGACAGTTTAATGCAGTGGTGACTGACATTTTGGTGGAAATCAGAGAGGAAATACTGTTTTTGCTTGCTTGTTTATTTATTTTAGTCTAGGTGTGATGTGACAGCTCCCCTCTTCATTCATATAGCTCTTTAAGTGATTGTTGCTTCATGAGACCGTCGTGGTGCCAATAAGTGTCCTTCATTCAGAGAAGACAATCAGTTGCTGAAATTAAAAGTGACTTGAGGATAAAGCACATAGATAGTTGCCAACATACTTTAGCAAACTGAGTGTTTTTAATGACATTGGAAAACCAGTGTAGCATGATGATGCCAGTGTTCACTAGGTTGCCATCAATATGCTTTTGGTCCTACCCCATTGGGAATTACTCATGTGCTTAACAATATTCACCCCAAAGACATCTTCTTTTAGTCTACATTAAATTATACACAAAATTAAATTAACTTATGAATTTTTGTGGCTTCATAGCTCAGAAGTAGAGGAAACTACTGAATATAAAAATAACCATGTAGCATTGCAGTCCTGCTCCTAGGGAGAGGGCCACTGTAGCACTGTACCTACCATCTAGTGCAAAATATACAGGCATGTAACAAACTAAATGTATATAGGAGCAAAAATCTCTTCAAAACCCAGTACTTTTTGTCTTACTTTTCTCTTGAAGGGCCACAGGGAGACCATGTTTGAGATTTGTATTTTACTGACTGTATTGTTGAATAAGAAACATGAATTCCTGCAGTGTGTTTAAGATGCTCTTTAAAAAACTTTCCCCATGACTTGTCGTGTGACAAGTGAAATGACCTGTCTTCTTTACCTTGTATCTTTGATTGTTATTCAATACAGTAAAAAAACGAAACTTCTTGTTCCGAGATCCAGAAAGCTGTCTTAAGTTGCACAGCTATTTAAACATCTCTTACTGCCTCAAGGTAAAAGTTGTGTTTTTTCAGATTACTCCAGCATATGGGTAAATCAGAGTTTGAGGTCTTCTGTTGGCACAGAAAAAGAACATATGCTATTCTTATAAACTTCATATACTTACTGGTTGTGGCTTTTATTTCCTACTATGTATATTTTTGCATATTTTTCTCCTAAAAGTGGACTCAATGTTTAAAAGTTAGCCATTAGACTGTTATGCTAATTGCTTAGAGGCTTTTGACACTCCCTATTATGATGTTAAAACTTTAGTATTTATTACAGGTGATCCATGCTCTGATTCCTTTGTTTGTCAATATTTTTATCTCCTTGGCAGATGTACCTGCTCTCATTTTCTTGAATTTTGGGGTCCAGAAAAAAAAAAGTATGGATGTAAATCCCTAATTAGCAACAGAAAGATAAGAAACTACTATTTCTGTTGCTTTCCTGTAACATCTTTATAGCACAGTATGTATATTAGTATGAGTAATTATTACAAGTATTTTCCTTTATGTAGATCCTAAGGCTGCTAAATAAACAATACAGAAAAAAATTACAATGTGAAGTATAGTAGGGGGATACATAGTGTAAAGGTGATGATGTGACAATGATGGAACTCAGTGTTTTTTCTGTAAGTTCTAAGTAAACCAGACAAATTGAATGACTGTTTATAAGCATATTACATATTTAATAAATTCTGGCTTCCGATTTACAAAAGTTGTCTCTCATGACATTTAGAAATTACTAGTCTTTTTTTTAATGGTAATTCCTTTAAGTTACATTAATATGTTGTTTCTGAAATCAGTCCTTTATTCTTGTCATATGTAATGACACTGTTCTAATCCTGAATTATTTTTAACCTGCTTGGTTAGGTTAGCATGCTTGTCATGTCTGTTTTTTTGCCATTCTCTGTTTATTTCACTCTAGTGCTGAACAAACGCCCTGATTTCTATTCTTGTTTTGATCTGTCCTTGTCCTGAATCAGAGAGAAAATGGAAATATTTACATTTTTTAGGTTGTTACATTTAATAACAAGGTTTCTAGCAATACATTTTAAAACATTCTGTTCCTGTACTTCCTAATCAAAATGAAATCTCTCTGGCTATGCTACCAGGATGCAGCACAAGAGTCTAAAAACTGTTTTGTGTCATGGGAGATCTGCCTAGTGGAAAATGAGATGTTGATTTTCATGAAAACCAAGCCTTTCCTTGAGCAACTGTTTCAAATCGGAATTCATGACCAGACTTAGACAGGGATACTGTAGTGCTCAGCTGTGACAGAAGCTGGATACTTCAGTCTTTTGGCAATGGTTGAGGTACTCTTGCAGTCTCTTGTCCTGTTCAGACTGGATCCTGCTAAGCGCTCTTGTTTCCTGGCTGTGGCTGAGGCCATGCTTGGACTGCAAGCGTGTGTCACGGCAGTGTGAGGGGACACACCGTGGCTTTCTGAATTGCCCAGACAACGTGCCTGGCTTAGGACTTTCTGACTGTCTTCATCTTCAAGTATCGTGAACATATGGTCTTTGTTACTGTGCAAGTTTAGGTTGGTTTTCACCAGAACCAATGTTTTCACATCATCATTTCTCAGTCATATGAGAGAGACTTTATTTGCTATGGAAACAAATATATGCTGGGCACGAGATGCTGACTCTGGGCCAGTTGGACTCTGTAGTTATTCCTGGGTATGTGTTAGGGCAGTAAGAGATAGTTGGCTCATAGATTTGGTACTTCTTCCTGTACTTGGTTGTGGTGTTCAGAGCTGCCTGCGGCTCCTGCCCTGCCAGGGAGGGAGGAAGAGTGAAGGCAAGCAGGGAACGGCCCATCACCCTGTGGGGTTTGTGTGCTGCCCTACTGCCAGCCCCACACTCTCAGCGTGTGCGTGGTGGCCTCTGGCTGTGCACAGGGGCAATGTTGACATTAAGTAAAAATATGCTTTATGTGATGTATACTTGTTAATTAATCCTGTTGTTTCTTTCTGAGCTTTTGGTGGCAAAATTTTGTTGGTCACAAGGCTTACTGTTTGCTTACATGAGACTGAGGCATGTTTAAACACTTCTCATCTGGAGATATTTTTAAAACTTCTATAAAATACTTTACTAATCCTCACTGGAATTTTTTGAAAATGTGTTTGGTGAAACATTTGGTTTACACATGTCAATAATCACATTGTTCAATACTGAGTTTTTAAATCATCTTAATTTCCAATACATCTGTGTTTATAGCAGCCCACTTTTATGCTGAGTTTTGTAGTTGTTATAATCAGGACATTCTTATACACATGAGTAAATTTATGAAAATTAGTAGTCCTATTTTATTCAGTGAGGCATATTCTTGTATACAGATATTGCCCCAAATTGAAAACTCTTCAAATTATTTACAAAAACTATATGAATGTAGGACTTTCCTCAAATGTAATATCTTAAAAATCGTAAGCTTTAATTGGCATAGAAAGTTTGTCTTCCAATATTCAAGAATATCTTTTACATTTTCTAAATTATGTTCTCCCATTCTTAACTCCACATGATAAATGTTCTGTCTTTTGAGAATGTGTTATTCTAAATAATTCTTTAATTAAAATTCCATGTTTAGATGCTTCATACACATTTGATATGAAATGTATGTGGTTCTTTAACAACTGTTTAATTAGATGTTGCTTTATTTATAGAAGTAATTGTTAGTATTCTGTAATAACAGTACTTTTTTTAGCAGGTCAGATTGTTTCCCCGCAGGCTGCACCAGCCTGTGTTGAAAACAAAAACGATGTGAGCAGAGAAAATAGCACTGTTGACTTTAGCAAGGTAAGTGTTCAGTGGTGGTGAAGAGAGCTTCCTGACTACCAAATAGATCTTTTAAATTAAATGAAATGAATACATGTGAATCAGGAAAAGCTGTGAAGTGCAAATTTTACTTCAGCATTAAAGTTTCATGTGCACTGCAATGCAGTTTTTATATAACAAAGAAGAATTTTTCATTTTCTTGATAAATTATTGGTAACAGGAAATCACAGTTTAGGAATACAGATAAATTTATTGCATGACAATACCATAGGTATGTATTTGTAGGGGGAATTTTTAGAAATTAACAGAAAATTATCTAAGTAGGAAAGTAATTGAGAATTCTTATAATTCAGATTTACCTCTCAGATTTTTACTTTTTGTAGAAGTAATGCATGAATGCAAACTACGCTTTTTATAACCTGAACTCGTGGATTCCAGATGTCTCAAACAGAATGTGTTTCTGTAAACCTATAACTTAATTCTTCTGGCAAGCCAAGATATTTCAGTACACTTCACAAAAGATGTTAACTGTTCAGTAGTGGAGATTGCAATGACAGTTCAATGTTAGATAGCAAAGAAAAGCAAACAGCTTCTCAGCTTTAATGTAAAGGAGAATCCTAATTTGTTTAAGAAGTCTGTATGTACCTAAAACAAACTGTCACATTAGACACAGATGACAGACCTGACAGGGATGGATGACTTCTGCTGACACATTAATACAACAAAGGTTGAGTAAGTGAAGAAAGGTGATTTAAACCAAAATTCTGAAGAACAGCACTTTGAGTCTGTTGAATCTTAATGTTAGTGCAACTGAGCTAAAAGTAGAGTTATGTGATTGCTCCATCTGGTGCCAGACTTACTTCCTAGCAGCAGTAGCTATTTGCGCCATTTGAATTCTTGACTGAACATGCCAGACTAGGAACGGTATATGGCTGAAATAAAGATGGGATACAGATTTTTTTTGTCAAAGACAGTGAGAAGAAGGGAGACTGACTGGGGATGTATTATGGACCACATTTCTACAGAGGTAGCAAGGAGATCTATAAACAGAGACAAGTTAAAAATTTAATACTAATACTTGAAAAAAATTTAAAATTAAGATTATAATGCTTTAAAAAGTCAAGTATGATTTTGGTTTCCTTATATTTATATTACAAGTGTTAACTAAAACTAACTGCTTTGGCAAGTGTTCTGATATCAAGATGTAAAATTTTGTAAAGGATATCAAATATAAATAAAGCCGTCTATTCAAAATTAAGATGTGCAGAGGTGAAGCTCATAACAACTCAAAGGGAACGACATGACTTTCAGTAGTGCTTTTCTTGCACGTTTCCCCAATTGCTTTGAGTGTTGTAGGATCAAAATCCCAGTCCATTATCTAGTTGCATGTTGTTTGTATTAAACGAGGATTGGAGGCTGCATCATTTGATTCTTCACTATTTTTGTAGTGCTGCAGCTTTGCTGATCACATAAACTCTTCCTATTTAAACTGGCCTGAGAAGAGATCAACTTGTCATCTTTTGGCTAGTCTCAGCAGTGTTAGATACCAACAAGGATGTTGGGAATATGAAAGGAACCAGGAATGAAATAACATTAAAGGACTGTAATCTAAATGCCTTTTTTGACTGCCTTTAAATAGATCCATTTATCCTTTTGAAGATGCATAAGTAAAGTACAATTTCCCCTTGAAATGTGCTATTGCAATAACTCCCAGTGGTTATAATTGGAATTATATGCACAGATTGAGAGGAAAGTGGAGCAGTACACTAATTTTCTCTTGAGTATTATGATTTCTTGCTCTAATTTTGTTCCACATATTAATTTCATTTATCTTCTACAAAAAAGCACCTTTGACTACCTCACGTATTCTCTCCTTGCTAATCTGTCTCCCTTGGGCTATTTCTAATAGTCCAAATTTTGGAGTTGATTCAAAAAGCTGACTTAATCTGAACACAGTACTGAGACTGTGTTGATTGGATTGGTATCTATTTATGAATAATGTGAAACATGGCACTAAAAGCTGTCTTGAATGTTACTTCAGTAGCACAGAGAGGGAGACATCGTTTCTGATGTTGGTACTTGTAAATATGTCACTCCTCTTCCTCTGGGGACAACACGAGGACTTTGTATTCCAGGGGTGATATGGAGGTGATCTGTCACAGCACCACTTCATCCTATGTCTGAGCAGGATGGGGATGGCACTTTAACTACTGCATCTGACTGCTCTCTGCTTCTTATACTAGAGGCTGATGGGATCCCTCATTGTCCTGAAATATGAAATGCATAGAGACTGCGCCTGTGTCCCTTCTCAGGGAAACATTCCTGTGCTCCTCACGGAAGCAGTATTTCTGAATCAAACCCCAGTCCCATACTGACAGTTTGATCTTTCAAATACCATGTGAAATAATTGAGTTGTTTTTGAATGCTGGTTAACCTTGGTTATAAATAAATTTCATTAATATGTGTCATGGCTTTCCTAAGAAGTGATGCTGGGTATTTTCTGTTTGTCTTCATGTCAATTTATGTTTGGTTCCAGGGGAGCTCCTCCCCAACTCCTTTCAGTCCTTGAGTTGCCCTGGAGGGGAATGACTTCCACATTAGTTATTCAGTTTTATGTTTAATCAGAGCTTACTGGGACTATTTAGTGCCAGGTCATGAATGTGGCTTAGGTTAAGGTGCAGGTTAAGATGCCGATGAGGTCTCTCCAGCGAAAGACCTCTTGGGATAAGAGATGTATAACGGATAGGTTAGATGAAGCATTTGAAAGATGTAGCTTCTGCCATTGCCCCAAATTCACTTCAGGGCCACCACCGCTTTGGTTATGTATTGGAGGCAACACCTGGGATTTGAGTGTATTTGCCCAGTTTAATGCTTCTCTGCCAGCTGCTTCCCTTTTAGCTGGGACTTTGTTCACTACCTAAAAGATATTGGACTCTCAAGCTGATAAATAGGACAGGAAACCTATCTGGAAGTGCTCTGTGGTAGACAGGAGGCTCAATGTTTCTTTCAGATTTGAATCTTGATGCTGTGATCTGTATGTTAGTGGGACCTTAAGGTGACAACTGCAGCATGTTGTACATGAGATGTTATTAAATGTTAAATCCATTCAGAAGGTAAAATTGGTATAGAATGCATGTTGCTGTGTGCCTGAAAGACTACTTCCTTTCTGTCAACTATAAATGACCTATGACACCAAAATTAGGTGCAAAGTGAATCTGTTTGGGTTCTGTATTTAACCCTGAAGAGTTATTTTGTAATTTGAGTGAGGAATAGCATTTGCCTCACTGATACTTTACGTTGAACAAGTACTTGGTCTCCAGCCTTCCAGGTTGATTTGATGCTTGTTTAACTTTGTGAGGTGTTTGATCATCGTTCTAGATTAGCTTAGGGTGGCATTAGACATCTTTCCTCCTGTACTTGGCACTGGTGAGGTGAGGCCGCATCTCAAGTACTGCGTTCAGTTTTGGGCCCCTCACTACAAGAAAGACATTGAGGTGCTGGAGCGAGTCCAGAGAAGGTCAACAAAGCTGGTGAAGGGTCTGGAACACAAGTCTGATGGGCAATGGCTGAGGGAACTGGGGTTGTTTAGCCTGGAGAAGAGGAGGCTGAGGGGAGACCTTATCGCTCTCTACAGCTACCTGAAAGGAGGTTGTAGCGAGGTGGGGGTTGGCCTCTTCTCCCAAATAACAAGTGATAGGACAAGAAGAAATGGCCTTCAATTGCACCCCAGGAAGGGTTAGATTGGATATTAGGAAGAATTTCTTCTCTGAAAGTGTTGTCAAACATTGGAACAGACTGCCCAGGGAAGTGGTAGAGTCACCATCCCTGGAGGCATTTAAAAGCCGTGTAGATGTGGTGCTTAGGGACATGGTTTAGTGGTGGACTTGGCTGTCCTAGGTTTACAGTTGGACTCAATGGTCTTAAAAGGTCCTTTCCAACCTAAATGATTCTATGATTCTTTGTGATCTCAGCGAAATAAGATTTCATTACACAGGCAACTGTGTTATATCTGAATTCTGATTTAGTGCCAGAGCATTTGCAAGAAAACAATTTTCTAAATATTACCCAAAACTATGCAAACTAGTACTGACAGATGGCTGTAAGATAGACATTAAAATGGTCCACTTTAACAGTTTATATTGGATTTGCTTGCTGTTGTTGTGTTTAGATTAATAAAAGGAAAGCAAATGACAAAATTCATGCATTTTGAAATGTAGACAATACTGGTGCATAATGAAATCAAACATACATTATATACTCTATTACTCCCTGTCGATCATTGTTACAGAGTAAACTCTATACTGATACTGAGGAAATAAATACAAATGAACACATTCGTTGGCAATGCCTTGAACTTATATAGCAGTGTCATGATGAAGCTGTTTCTCTGTCTTTTTCTACCATTCCCTGCAAAAGTCAACATCACTGCCTTAAAACTCCAGAGTTTTTGTTCTCCTTTGTTCTTTCAGTTTACTCTTGAGACAATCATGGTCATAGCTTATTTTCTGTTTTTTTTTTCAGCAGAAGGGTGACTGTTTTCCATTAAAGCTGAAAACAAAAATACATCTCATTTAGAGTAGTATAGTAGAAGGAAAATTACGTGTAGTGGAACCTGTTCTTCTTCTCATTGAGATTATAGTACAGCAACTATGAAGTAGAAATTAATGATTTCCAGAACTGTTAATTATGGAAAAATAAAGTGTCTTAATTTCTTCTACTGTTACGACTCATTGATTCTATTATAAATTATTAATGCTGTTATCATTATTGATAAAAAGTATTACTAGGAAATGAATACTATATTCTTAACAAGATTTTGAATGTGATTTGTTGTTTTTATAAATTAATTCAGCAGTACTTTAACGAGGTTTCCGAGAAAAACTAGTCAAATAATGAAAGACCAGTTGTTTGGTTTTGAGAAACGTTTTTATTTAAAAATGTATTAAACAGACAATAATAGTACAAACTGTATAATTGAAACAACTAAGATTAAAGTGCCGTGACCAGAAAGTCTCTGATGACAAATCAGGGGGAAAAATATCCCTATGAATAGCTTTTAGGTTGTAATTTAATATGCTTTTCCCAGGTTGACCTACACTTCATGAAAAAGATACCACCTGGAGCTGAAGCATCAAACATCTTAGTTGGTGAACTAGAGTTTCTGGACCGTGCAGTTGTTGCTTTTGTTAGGTTATCTCCGGCAGTGCTGCTTACGGGACTAGCTGAAGTTCCGATTCCAACAAGGTACAGTTGGATTTATTTCTCTTCATGTTTTTCTGAGTACCTTGTGGAGACAGGGTGATGTGACCTTTAACTTTGTCATTTATTGAGTTATGAATTTGTTTTTTTCTTTAACAAAGACATCTCTTAGAGGCATCTTTCCACTCATCCTTTAAATGATGTATGGCTATATTCAGAAACATACCATTTGTGTGTGCAGGTAATCATTCTTTGCAGAAGGGGAAATTATAGCTTGTTAGGTTACAACACACAGTTTATCCTATACAACTGATAATACTGCAGATGAAATACTAAGGTGAAATATTCAGCTTCTTAGAATATTACATATGGAACTGAAACTACTTGTGTGATACTGCATAATTATGTCCATAAGAAAAAAATGAAGAAGGATAAAGGGTAAAAGCGGAAAAACAAACTATGTGATTTGATTGACCAGGGATAGTGAATGGATGAAGAACATGCTATAAATATTATTCTCCTCTAAAAGTTGCTTTGGAGATACTTGCATGACACTGAATGTGACTTTTAACGATAAATTTTTATTAGATGAGTATTTTCTAAGTTGAAACTTTTTCTGATGAAATACTTTGGTTCTGAGAAAAAATTATGAGGAATTTAAAAAAAAGGTCTAAAATAGACTTTGTAGTTGAATAGAAAGCATTTAAATAGATCTGCAGATGTATTGTTTCCTGCTGGGGTTGATTCAGATCAAAACTCCAAAGTGATTCTCCCATATCTGAGTTCACTGACTTAACTATTATTACAGTCTCTCACTTTCTTTTTTGTATTTCTGTGTATGTTTGTACACATATTCTGTCTCTCTTTTCCCTTCCCTGTTTTAGTTTTAAAAGTAGAATTCTGTGTATTCTCTACACTCAGGAAGAAGTGTTACACTATGAAATGCAATGCTGAGACTCAGATCCATGCTCCTAGTCAGATAAACAGTATAAAATTTTCCTTAAGTTGTAGTAACTTTGTAGTTGGTTTGTATATGATTTTTTTTTTTGTCTTTTCTAATTTTTGCATGTGTATAAGGACATTGAGGGACTGAGCTGGCTTTGAAAAAGACTTCTGAAGCCTTTCCTCATAACCTCCCCTAACTTCCCACAAAAAAAACCCCAAAACAACACACCAAAAGGAAAATGACAGCTTTATTGATTTTTGGCCAATAGAAAATTAAATAATTAAAACCTAGGATAATTAAAACTTTCTGCAAAAATGTTTATTTTAAAAAAGATTTAATAATGTTAGTAAAAAAAGTATCTTTTGCATTTTATCAAAACTGAGAACTGCAGTTATTTCATTTGAACCTATTGTCTGCATTTTATAAAACCTTACTAGCCCCAAGCCTAGAGTAGAGGCTGTCTTGAGCCCTAATGGGAATAAGAATGATTTGTAAATTATTTTTATTTGGGGGTAATTTACCTTCTCCACTATTTCAATAATACTACTAGCATAAAATAGTTGATTGTGTTGAATTAACAGAATTAAATAAATTAATGTTAATATATTCTGTACATAGATTGTAATTGCATATATTTGTTATGTAAGATAAGGTTTGTTATGTAAGGAGGTTTTGATAGTCTCAATCAAGTCTGACTGTGAAGCTTATGCTATATTTTTGGAAGTTATTTTCACATTTTTTTCTAACTAGAGCTTAATGTTTAAATGCATGTGTGAGGATCTTGAAGGAGATGATATATATAAATATTTGTCTTAGAGGTTCTTCTAGTCCAATTTTTAAATAAGTATTTCTGTAGCATGTATAGTTACTTTCAACCATCTATCCTTTATCTTTTATTTGCAGATTTTTGTTTATTCTTCTTGGACCATTGGGTAAAGGGCAACAATACCATGAGATTGGAAGATCAATTGCAACGCTAATGACAGATGAGGTATTTTTATTCACGGCTTAGGTTTAGTCATTTTGTACTGATTGAAGAGGTGTAATAGGGAATCTCCAACACGGAGTCACCCAGATGAAATGTGGCTAATCATTCTAATGATGCACAAATAGCATTCTAGTTTATTTCATAATTATGCTGCCATAAGGAGATAACAAAATGAGAAACAATATTCATATGCAAGGATATCTTCACTGAGAAGATTCCATTTTACCCTGTTCCTTTCCAGTGGAATTAATTGTGTTTTAAACTGTAAAATCTCTGGAACATATAACACCCATAAAGATGTTTTTCCATAGCAGCTGGAGCTGCTATGAAAACTATGTACCAGAAACTCTAGTCAGTTGAAGCTGAGATTGTTCATTTGGTGGGAACTGCAGGAAGTCTGTTCTGTTTCAGAGAAAAGGGGCCATCGTGAAAAATGTTTTGAGAATATTCCTTTCGTCATCTTTTTCCTCCCACATACACTTCTCCATTTTTAACAGGTGTTCCATGATGTTGCTTACAAAGCAAAAGACCGCAATGACTTGGTGTCTGGAATTGATGAGTTTCTTGATCAGGTTACTGTTCTCCCTCCTGGAGAGTGGGACCCGACAATTCGAATAGAACCACCTAAAAATGTTCCCTCTCAGGTTTGTACACTGTAAAATTCAGATACTTCTAAGTGTCGTGATGAATTTTTGCTAGGTAGAATGAAGTCTTATTAATTTAGCACTTAGCAGAGTCACTATATAGACATTTTGCATACTGTGTTTTTTTGGTTAATTTGCTTTAAGAGAACCCTCGGCTTGCAAGCATACAGTATAGTGATGGCACTTCGTGTAATTCAATACTAGTTCTCTCCTGAATAAAGTTATATACTTGTACCTAAGGATCTTAAATTCAGGGGTAATTGGTCATAAGCATCTTTGATTATTCTGAACAGCCAAGCTTTGCTTTTGTTCTAAGTTTATTGCAAGAATTGATCAAAACAGCTTGGCTTGCTACTCTTTAAAATGTAATAAAATACAAGCTTTTCTGTGATCAGTTCTTTAAGTTTCTTAGACCACAATTCCTTCTACTATTTCCTTTTGTAGAACTCCTCTACAGCTTATGAAAAGGTTATGTTGATGTGTATCTTACAGTGAAATTTACATGCTTAGTCTTTCATCTATCAAAGCCTGTTTCATCTGCTGAAATCATGTTTTGGTTGCATGAGAAGTATCTTTTCCTTCTGGTAGGAGAAGCGTAAGATCCCAGGAGTGCCAAATGGAACTGCAGCCCATGGGGACACAGAACAACCTGGAGGACACTCTGGACCAGAACTGCAACGCACTGGAAAGTTAGTGAAAACATGAGCAAAATCTCAAGTGTTCTAAGTGATGCACTTGCAAAGGAATCATTATAGTCTGGTTCTCTTTCAAATGACTGGCTTGGCAGATGATTTTTTTCAGGCATTTTTACTGATTTGTGTGCCACATAGTTGAAAAGGACAATACATGCTAATTTGCAGAGAAGGGAAGAGGGCAAGAAGATTTGAGTTTTCACATTGTATTTATTGCAAGCTCATTTCTCTATTATTTATAAAGGTCAGACCTCTGTTAAACTTGATTAATGTTTCTTATTTTTGTACAGCATGAAGGAAAATTGAGAATAGTCTTGTGCCATATATTGTGAATGCTTACAGCTGTTTTCTAATTGAAGTTTCTGGGTTGTGCAACTCTAGCATTTCTCTTTTACCTCAGTAAGGCATAATATATCCTGGTACATAAGGCTATGATTACCACAGCGCCTGCAATATACACACATTGGAAGGAAAGATTTGCCCCAAGGAATACTTATGTTCTCTTGTCTAATATGGTGTGGTGTAATTGCATCAGCTGTCAGTGATTGCCTTAGTGTAGTGCAGTTGTGTGATAGACTTTTCTTTTACCTTGCTGCCTCTTGATATTTAAATATCTTTCCTACCTGCATAAGTCTAAAGATTCAGCTGCAGTGTTGGTGTACACACTGATGGCCAGTCTGGCTGTAAGCCGTTCTCTCACCAGTGAACCTGGCAATTGATGGCTCGAAGGATCGTTCTGATATTTAGGACATGCTGCCACTTCATTTTCCTCTTTACCCCAGCAACATCTGATACATTGGGTGCCTGTGAGAAAAAGAGCATTGTGGAGATATTTACTTTAACTGTATGGTGCATTGCAAGGGAGCGTCTGTTCCTAAGTATTTGATTATATTTAGCATAGTGTAAGTGACAAAAGATGACAGTTCTTGTCCTTGGAGAATTGTGGCCTACATTCAATTCTATCATCAAGTGTAGTTAAGAACAGATTCTCAGATAACGAATGTGAAGCTCTATATGTAGATGTTTGGGCAAATGGGCACTGTGGTAACTCTCTGATTAAACAGATGTGAAGACTTATTTCACATAATAAATAATAGGGTTTTATGTGTGGGAACTAACAACTGTTTTGGTTTTGGATGATTAGATGAAGATTTTATAAAAGCAACATGCAAATTAGTTTGTTTTAAAAACGCAATTTCCTGATTAAAGTTATCAAGACAGATCAATAGCTTCTCTGCAGTATATTTAAAGCAATACTGTGGAAGAAAGTTTGGTACGCATTTTTTATTAATTTGATCTCTTCTATTTTTTTTTTAGATTTTTTGGAGGATTGATTTTAGATATAAAAAGAAAAGCTCCCTTCTTCTGGAGTGACTTCAGGGATGCTCTCAGTCTGCAGTGTCTGGCATCATTTTTGTTTCTCTACTGTGCTTGCATGTCTCCTGTCATCACATTTGGTGGTCTGCTGGGAGAAGCAACTGAAGGTCGTATAGTATGTGTTAAATCTGAACTTTTAAAACAAACTTACGTTCCTAGGTTTGTAGTTAGTATTTTCTTACTGTTGCATGAATCACCTTTAAATATCAGTGTTTCAATGTTTAGAAGGCTGCAGGCTAAGACACTGCAAAAAGAACCTGTTTGAAAATTTATGGACATTTCTCTCTGTATCATATTCAGAGTGCAATAGAATCGCTGTTTGGAGCATCCATGACTGGAATTGCCTACTCTCTCTTCGGTGGACAGCCCCTCACTATACTTGGCAGCACAGGACCAGTTTTAGTGTTTGAGAAGATCTTATTCAAATTTTGCAAGTAAGTGAAGATCATGACATGCATCATCTCTCAGGTGTTATTAGGTAAAAGTAGAGATGCTGATCCCAGAGTTCCAACATCTGCAGAATAAGATCAACAGTTTGTTTTGGAGTGCACTGCTTAGGCTTTCAGAGTCTGAAAATTATGCAGTGACTGAGACAAGTGAATTGGTGGTAATAGAGAAAGATTGATCGGGTTTTTTAGTTGTTGTTTTTTGTTTGATTTAAAAAAACCTCAAAACTGTTTTGAAGGGAATGTAAACTTCAGGACGTTTGGGACTTTTTTATTGTGTAATTTTCTACTCTGAAACAATACATTTAAATCTGTGGTTTATCTCATCCCTAACTCATGCAAAAGGTGTTACTTCTCACCCAGGAAGTGCATGCGGTGGCAGTGGTGTGTTCTTTCAGTAGTCACTGATATAGACCCTGCGCTTCCTCCACCCAGAGGAGGAGTGAAGGGTCATGCCAGAACAGCAAATCCCCACATTTATGTCAATGTGCTATACATGACATACCTCTGCCACAGTGTGGGTAAAAATTATATCTGCATCTTGGCAACCATCATGCTTCTCTGTGATCCTCTCTGCTTTTCTGCCCCATTGCTGTGACAGGGACTTCTGCACCAAGATCTCCTGAACCTCCTGAACAACATAGAGTAGGAGACCCTGCTTAGCACCCCAAAAGCTCTTTTTTCACCTTCAGGTAGACCTTTCAGTTCTCTGTGATGATGTCACCAAACATGTTTGGAACGTTATTATGCAATAAGCATACAGGATTTTGATGAATGTTGTTATTTATTATTATTAAGCTGTTGCAGCTTAAGAAGAAATTGGCTGGTGTTGGCTGTTCAAAAGGCAGGATATGGGATAAAAAGTGGGTGGACTTTATACACTTCGTGTGTGTGACTACTGTTAAAGCTGCTTGCTCACTTTAGTAGAGATAGAGCTCTTTGTGTCCCATTAATTGGGAGGAGCTTAGGTCAAGAGCTGACTTGACAATATCTTCAGTTCACAATAGGTAAATAATTTCTGATCCAGACTGTCCCCCAAATCACACATCCCTAGGCAAAGGAAGTTTTGGAGCTGCCTCTTCTCCATTTACTGTGACTGGACAAAAGAGAAACTGTTTAATTTTCTTCTTTTCTTTAGAGAGTATGGGTTGTCATACCTTTCTCTGAGAGCTAGCATTGGACTGTGGACTGCAATCCTGTGCATCATCCTTGTTGCAACTGATGCAAGCTCCCTAGTCTGCTACATTACCCGGTTTACTGAAGAAGCTTTTGCTTCTCTTATCTGCATAATTTTCATTTATGAGGCCTTAGAGAAGCTGTTTCATCTCAGTGAGACATATCCAATCAACATGCATAATGATTTGGATCTGCTGACAAAGTACTCGTAAGTAAGATTTCTTCTGTTAACACTGTTTTTTTTTTGTCATAGGTTATGTTTTCTCTTATACTTATGTATACTTATGTAATCTTATACTGATGATTTTAATATTTTCTTGGGTGTTCAGGCAACATTTTTATATCATATTTATCTGTTGTTTTTTTTTTTCCCCCTGAATTGAAATATTGACCTATTTAAAAAGGATATAATTTGATCTACCTCCTCTCTGGCATTTAAGGTTCAAGCTCCAAGAACTGAAGTGGATTTGGAATTGTTAGGTGCTTCTCAGCGGTGATTGATTTTGTCATAATCAATTTGTTCTTAATAACAAGATTTTTAATATTACTCCATTTAAGCAGCTTTACTTTATTGTGGACTTTTGACAGGTAGTATTCTACTTGGGGAATAAAAAAGTCAATGGTTTTAATCAATGTAGTTTCATTTAGAAGTAAAAACTCATAGACTTGTTTCTGTGATGTGAGAACAAAAATATTCTTCTAGTAAAGGACAGGATCCTAGTCTGTCCTGGGGCCAATTAAGCTTGGTCACCTCAGCAAGTAAAATGTCATTAAAAGCATTTTCAGAGATCTCCCTCCAGAAATGTCTTTATTATTTCACTGAACCCATTTGAACTCTCTGCATGAGCAGGGTGGGGCCCAAAAGGAACAATGCTTGAACAGTGCCACATCTTCTGTTCACTGGAAAAACAGGAGTGTCTCAACCAAATTTCTCATTTGCATTTTAAGCTGGGAAAAACAAAACACAGCAACAAAGAAAATGTTTGAGCTTTGTATGCGTTATTACTAGAAAAATAGTTAGCAAATCCTGAATCAAAATGCACGTTATATACCTTAATACACAGAACAAGTTATATTGTAGAAACTATAGTTCTACTGTGACACACTCTCTCATCATGCTGAAAAAAATACTATATTTCTTTTTAATAGTTTAATCAGTAGACAAAGGAATATTAATTTGAAGAGAAAGCAATAAACATCAAGAATAGACCATGCATGCAGTTGAGGTTATATCCTGGTCTTGTTTAACTTCACTTAACTTCCTATCAAGTTGATATTTTACTCTAAAGGGCCTCATATAGCACAGTGTTTGTGGATTTTTTTTTCCCTTTACCACTTCGAAGTAGTTGTCTCAAAGGGTTTTTAATATAATGTTCTCGTATGGTTTTGAAAAACAGATGTTGAAATACTATACAAAGAAAAGAATTTACTCAGAAACCATTTAGCAGGCAGAGCGGAGATGTTAAAATATGTAATGAAAAGCAGAAACACAAATAGAAATACAGATTCCTGGGTAGCTAGCTTTATTCATGGTTAGCTGAATCCCTTGATACTGCTTGAGATTTCAGAGAAGTAAGATCAACAGTCTTGCTTGTATAGGGGTATGGTGATAGGTATCCTCCATAATTTATGAAAGTGTTTTATCATGATAGTTCTTATGTTTACAAATAAATGTGTGGTGTGGGTTTTGTCTTGTTTTGTTTTGTTTTTTTTTTTAAATTCCATTCATTAATCAGAATCCCAAATTGATTTTTGAAAAGTGTTGTTTACTTGCTGCCTGCCCTTGGTAACTGTCTTTATTGAATATAGAATGTGTGGAGCACACAGAATAGTAAAAGAGAAGCAATGGTCATCTTCCAGTTACAGCTATTGATCTGTCCTGTCCTACAGTGTTGGAATACCAGCACAACAGTTTTAGATTTTTGAAACACAGTTCCTGAAGGACAAGTGTCTTCCAGATGTTTGGAAGAAAGATTTGACTGCTGCCTGGTGGTTTCAAACACATGTATAGCTATCAAAATTATTTGATAAAATAGTTTTGTAGTTATTTATGAGGTCATCATTTCAAACCTATATTCCCAGTTATTATTTCACTGTGTAGATAGTACAAATAAATTGACTCTTAAACTCTTGCATTACATTTCACTTTTGGCATTTATGTTGAATCGTCTACTTGCAGCAATATCCTGTTTATTGTTGGTATCGTCCATGGCAACTGACCCCACTAGTACCAAAATTACTATCTGTAGACATGGTTACAGGCAGCATAGCTGTTATGGGATGAGGCTTATGTTTTTTTTAACCTTAAAACTGATTGTTGGAAATGCTAGTATGCATATTTGAGTCGTTAAGCATTGGAATGGGCTCCCCAGGGGGGTGGTGGAGTCACCATCCCTGGAGGTGTTCAAAAAACATTTAGATGTGGCGCGTCGAGACATGGTTTAGTGGGTTTAACTGGCATGGTGGCGTCAGGTATACGGCTGGACCTGATGATCTTTGAGGTCTCTTCCAACCATAATGATTCTATGATTCTGTATTGATTATCTTGCAAGAGCACATCTGCTGATTCTAAGAATATGTGTACTGCAAAGCGGTAACTCCAGCCTCCTCTGTTCTCTCCCCGCACTTCTCCTTCATCTGCATTTTTCTTAGTTCTCCAGAACCAGCCTCATCAGGTTGGGAGACCAGAAAGATGTGCTCTGTTGGAGCAACTCTACATCAGCTGCCAAAATGACCAGTGCTTTCACAGGAGGCTTGGTGCAGCCTGAACTCCATGGGTTTGCTGTGCAGATATGCACATAGTACTCTGTCCAGAGACAGTGGCCATTTGCCCAGGACATGAAGGTATCACAATTACCATCCCCACGGGATCATCCGAGGACAAGGCATTTCAAATAACCCTCAGTCTCTGCTCAAATGTCTCTACATGTCTTGGTTTCAGAAAAATCAGAACCAGGAAGATGAATAAGCATGAAAGCTTACTTGAAATAAAAATCTCATTTTTGAGTACTTGGAGTTCGGGGACTATTGCTTTCACAAGGAATTAGAAGCTTTTTCTGCAGCATCTAACTCTAGTCCTTCTACTTGTAGTTTAAATGGGTAACAAACTTGGGCTGAAATTGGTCCTGTCCTTAAAGAACCAGCATACTCTGTTACAGAAGCTAATTGGTATCTGCTGTTTTGCTAATTAAAACAGCTGTTTGCATTTTCCTCTTTGGGGACTTTAAAGACAAGTTTTTAATTGTTAGTAAAGCCTTGGCAGTTCTTTAATTAGCAATGGATGAACTTCAAAAGGTTGAGCAACTCATTTCTCTTTGAATGCTCAGCCAAAGCTTATGTAAAACTTTATCTAGAATCTGCAATTCTATGCTAGAAAACTCAGGTTGTACTGTAAAATTTCTGTGTTTTCTGTATTCTGCCTGTTGCCTGCTGAAAAAGTAGATAATAGGTCAGGACACTGTATATATTTGAAGCTTTTAGTGTATGCTGTGGCCCAGACCTCCTCTCTTCTCCCATGGGCATTCTGAGGATGCTCTGATGTTTGCAGGTAGTCCATCTACATCCCAGTAACTGTTGCCTTTGCCTTGGTGAAGACATGGGTTTGACCCAGGAAAAGTCACTGGTATGCTGTTAGTACTGTCCTTTGGAGTACTGGAAAGACAAAGAAAATGGTGATTTAAAATGGTTGGTATTTCAACCAGGTTGGAACCATATTTCAAATGAGAAAGAAGACCCATTCTTTATTTTGGGCGGGTTTGGATTCTGTCATAAACAGTCTCTGTTGCAGGAGTTTGATGTAAAAGACTACTGCATGCATCTCCTCTTGTATTTAAGAGTATAGGAGTCATTACTAGTATCTGTCATAACAAACCTTAGAAGACTATAGTAAGAACAGTTAGAACAGCTGGGATGTTATTTATTTATTTATTTAAATCAAGCAGACCCAAATATTTGAAAATCAGCTGAAAGTCCTCCTGAAAGATTTCTTAAAAATTCATATTTCCTATTTTAGGTAGAAGATACAAGTTTGAGTTTGTTACAGAATTCTGTCTCAAAAAGTCAAAAATGTGTTTTGTTACATGATCCAATTAATGTACAACTAGTCCTAATACACTTTTTACTCATTTTCTTTATTATACTTGTTTCTTACTCTGTATTGAAATATTGGCCGTAATCATCATGTGATCTACTTGCAGGCAAATCCATTCAGCATTCATATGTAACTTTTTCTTAAAATACCATCCTTACAGTATGGACAATAAAGAATAAGGCATTTAAAAGCTAAATCAAAACAAGGACAAAGACAACCTGATTTCCAGTGTGCTACTGTGCTGCAATTTTTTTCTTTTTAAACTGCATTGTTTTGAAGGAATTTAAATACAGTAGCTGCATTGTTTATTAAATAAAATACACATAATTTTTGATCTGGGCTTTTCTTTCTTTCTTTTTTTTTTTTTTACTGTGACCTTTTTGTATTTGTCATGCCATTAGCATTTGTAGGTTGGCATAGCAACTCTTATTTCTGCACTCTCTCCTCCTCCTGCTTTTTTCTACCCCTGTAGCAAATATATCTCCAGTTAGTGAATCCTGTCTGGAACACTGATGCACATCAGTTTTAATGCGTATATTAAATATTAGAGTATCATTTTTTCTAGGAAAGGAGAACCCTACAACTGAGTGGATTAAAACCAGAGGTTCTCAAAAGGAAACAAAATAAACATTGTGGATGAAACGAATGTGATTTAGAAAGCAATCCAGTATTCTTTAAAACACAAGCATTTTAAGATAGTTATCTTAGAATACAGAAGATCATTTATTTCTCAGTGTGAGGTTGCTTGGATCTTAGGACTTTATATACCTTTTGTTTTTTTTATTAATTCTTTATTCAGAGTGATGAATTCATGTTGTTTTTAATAATTCTTTACCAGAAGTCACTCAATTATTAACAGATTACATTGAATAATTTTAAAGTGATTTCTTGGCATAGTAATATGCATATTGCAATCTGTCTTGGTATTGACATGCACTTAAGCATTAGGAGTAGAAAATCCCACTCTGATGTAATTGAGGAGCCAAGATCATGTCAATCTCAGTATCTTCTGCAGGCTATAGAAACCGTTGCTTCTAGAAGACATTGTGAAGGTTACTTTTGTGCATACCACTGTTTACAGAAGCAAGTTTTAAATCTTTCAGTATCTGTATAACTTAATCTAAAGACATTATCATTGGATGCAAATTATGTTGTTTTATATCTTGTATTCCTTAAGCTGCAGGTGGAATGAGAAGAGTCAGTGATGATAAGCACAGAATTTCTCATTAGGATCCCAGGCATGTAATTGAATTCCAATTCCTGTAATGATTTCTTTGAACTTAGATATGAATATAGATTTTCTTTTCCCCATCTTTATAGTTTTTTTTTCTACAATTAAGTAACTGTGCCATATCTTGTGCGTCTTTACCTAAGAATGTCCCTCTTCCCAGAACTACGTAACTGCGATTGAGTTTAACTGCTGATTCCCTTTTGCTTCATGACAAACCCTGGAATCCAGAAATGATTTTTCTTTATTCTATTTATTCTAGGACTTCCCAATGTCTGCCCAACCCAACTGACTCATTTTTCTTTTTCTCCGTCTTTTGAGCCCAGGGAGTGCCCACCTTTCTTCATTCTTTCTTACTACTTATCCCCTCCACTTTAGAAACAGATCTCCTTGTTAAGCAATTCTCCACAGGATTCAGTTTGTAGTTGATAGCTGGTCTACACAATGCCTTCAGAATCTAGAAAGACCTACATAAAATCCTTGCATGGTTTTGTTACAGTACATTTATTTGTATCGGTACGCTACACCTGAAAAATCAAAAGCTGACCATATACCATTATAGTATTATTACAGTATATTATTTCTGAACTAGCATTATACTGAATCTCTTCTCCTCAGGTGTATGTTTTTTAAAATTTGAAAGTGAGGTGAAGTGACATTCTGGAATTATTTCTCAGTGAAAGCTTTCAGATGAATTGTTAATATCCCATGTAATTGCACTACTTTTCTGCACATTATCTTCTGTGTGTGGCAGTTGCATACCATAGTACCGCTAAAAATGCATGGAGTGCATACTGCACCAGGCAGCTAATAAAGACCAACCTTTATGAGTGATGGTCAAGGTTAAAAAAACTATAGTGTGATTATAAATCTATTTTCTAGACTTTCCCCTTGACAGAACTGTGTTCTTCTCCTGATATGCTATCCAAAGAAACTTGGTTCTTTGAGATTTCTTCACTATAACATCATAGAATCATAGAATCCTTATGGTTGGAAGAGACCTCAACGATTGTCAAGTCCAACTGTATACCTGATGCCACCATGCCCACTAAACTATGTCTTGAAGCACCACATCTAAACGTTTTTTGAACACCTCCAGGGACGATGATGCCACCACCTCCCTGGGGAGCCCGTTCCACTGCTTAACAACTCTAACAGTGAAGAAGTTCTTTCTAATGTCGAACCTGAACCTCCCCTGGCACAACTTGAGACCATTTCCTCTTGTCCTATCGGTAGTTACTGGGGAGAAGAGACCAACCCCCGCATTGCTACAGCCTCCTTTCAGGCAGTTGTAGAGGGTGATCAGGTCTTCCCTCAGCCTCCTCTTTTCCAGACTAAACTAAATCGGTTTCTTCCCCCTCAGATTTATCTCTCTCTATGTGTGTGTGAAATTGTTGTGTTGCCAAGTGCATTGTCTACGAACTTTTATAGGCTTTTCTGTTTTCCCCCTCAACTTAACCAACTAAGCTATATAGACTTCCAACTTTAGAGAGTATACATGGATGTCTATGGATGTTTGTGATTGTCAGAGATGGGCCACTTAACTTAATGACTCAATGATCTAATTCAAGATGGCAGATCTCATGAATAAATGAAGAAAAAAATCTTGTCTTGCCATGACAGCTGTGCTTTGAAAGGGTTTCATGATACTGAAAATAGAACTTTACTGACAAGTCCATTTCCCATCAGTATTATTTTGTTTCCAGTTTCTCCTCCTCTGAGACTTTGATTTTGTCATTATGAATGTTCACGTGAGAAGGAATATGGTAAATATAATGCCAGGGATATACGGGTGTTGTAGGTATGCGACAGCAGAGGAGTCGTCATCTACGATATTGTTGTTGTCCCCTTCCCATAGCAGTTGTTAGACAAACAGAAGGACTCTGCGAGTAGCCATAATTCACATGAAAATGGTGTATTTGGAGACAACGTAAACATGCATAGTATTCTGCTATTGATTTAATTTCCTTCAACCTTGTAAGTGCAACATAAAGTATACTTGTGCATATGTTCTAATACCTTACTTTTAAAACAAAATTAGTGATGTTACCTTCCATTTCATACCATCTTCTTATTCTGTCTCTGTTACATGATAGTGCACGGCATGCTCATAGAGCGTACTCTGTGTCTTAAGGGAAAAACTTCCTGCTCATATTACCAAATATGTGCTCTGATATTCAGTGAGACATATTGTTTAAACATTTTTGTAACTTATTTGTCATACTTGCCTGTTAGTTTTTTAATAATATAAATATTCATATTAAGCAAATCTCATTTTCTATCTTAAGTGAGCCAGAAGGAGATTTTGCCCTTCTAGGAAGGGGAAATGGTATGTGGTTAATCACGAAGCTGCAGTTGCATCTTTTATAGATCAGATCCTTAGGTAGTATAAATACATATACCTTGCAATATGTACATGCTGGAAAAATAGGAGCTCCAAAACAGTGCCTTATGAATTGGATAAAAACATCAATAGTAAGTGCCTCCTAGTCTTGAAAGCAACGTACTGAAAAATGGCAACTGCTTAGGGATGAATGGCCATGAGGCTTTCAAAGGAGCTGCACCATTTAAGTGTATTTTATTTATTCACAAAAACACAAGTACAAGGCTCTTGTTTGAAGCTCTTATACTGGCTCTAATGGCAGCAGAATGGACTAGCACCATGCTGCGTGTTTAAAGTCTGTGTGGGGAGGAGAGCACGCATGACAGGTTAAGGAGAAGAAAATATTGAAGAACAAGCCTGAAGAATCAGGAGTAAGAGGTGCAAATTAGAGGGATTCCTGTACCAGGCCGAGGTTAATTTCAGTTGAAGAAATAGGCCTAGGGAATAAGTTTCTTGTTTTGTAGTAAACAGAAAGTTACAATCAGGATGAAAGTGGTTTTAGTACAGAACCTTTCACCTGACTAGTTGTTGAGCAACAACGTTTATCTTTTATTGCTGATCTACAAAGGAGGGGGAAAATATTCCCCAACTTTACATATAACATAACAAATTTCTAATTTGCTAACCTGTATTCCTTTTGCCGTTGTCCAAATAAAGAGGGATCATAAGAACAGTCTTTTTGATGCTATTGAGGATAGTAATAACTATTTCTTTTTGTGGAACAGAGAACACTGCTAGTTGAGATGTCCTGAAGTTGCTGTTGTCAAATCTTACCTCTGTTCTTTGAAAACAGTACAAGTTATAGGAAATGTTGCACACAGTGAAGTAGTTATGGCTGCCTCAAGTTAATGAAATTTATGAAATTGAGACTGATGAAACAAAAGCAAAAAGAGCTTGGAAAAATGTGGGGAGGTTGGGAGGACAAAGAAGGGAAGGGGGGTGCCATCAGTGACATGTTACAGTTGGATTGGTGCTGAAGATTTAGCTGAAGTCTTGATCCTTCTGTAAAAGGGAGAGAGGTACAGGCTTCAGAGGATACCAGTTTGTCAACCAGTCCTAAAATTTATTATTTCTAATCTATCTTTCTTCCTCATCCTGATTTGCCAGAGATTTCTTGAGCAGCTTGGAAGATGTAAAGGCAGTTAAGACTCCTTGCTCTGGTTATTTTTCTAGCTAGCAGGCTCAGGCTGTTATTTTTCTGTTGCTTTCTCCTTTTGTCAGTTCTGATCTTATGACAGTTCTCCAGCAGTTTCCTGAAGGCTCTCTTGTCTGAAATGGTTTATTAGTCTACCTCAGATTTATAAGCCACTTTGTAATAGGCTATATTAGATGTTTAAATACCCTGAAAGAAAGCAAGCTCCACTGATTTCTGCCTGGTTGCAAAATATGAACATTTTAAATACAGAAGGGAGTGACCTGTGACTGGGCATCCAGTGCCATTTTACATCTCTTAGCCTCCAGCTGCTGTGAAAACAAAAGCGTGAGTCACCATAGACCCTCTCACATATGTGCCAACCCATCATGGATCTCACAGATACCATGGGGTGTATAGGCACCCATGCTTAGACATCTGAATTGTCCCCAGGAGATCAGCATGTCTTGCAGTAGCCAAAAGTGTAAAGATGCAAAAAAGAATTGTTTTGTCATCAGTGTAATGCAATGGGTATAGAAATTTTTTTTTTCCACTGTAGTGACACCTATGCTTTTACCACCAGAACCAATGTCAGATTCTTCCCTGCCTGTATTCTAGACATGAAAAAAGAGCAGTTTCTTAGTAGCTATGATGAAAGAGAATAAAATTAATCATTCTGTATCTTTTAGCATAATGAAGATGATTGCTGACTCCTTATCACTAAAAGGCATGGGAGTACGTTGCAAAGTTGGTACTGTATCTGAATCTGAATATGTTGCTTAGAAAATACAGGTGTATGTATAGTCTCTTGCTCATTGCTAATAGCATAAACTCCACATAGATCTATTGTAGTGGGCAAGTGCGCGGCAATTTTAACAACTTTAAAAGGACTTAAGAGCATTTGAACCTCCAAGAGGCAACACATTTTTACTTATTCCAGCCTTCTGAGTTATACTGTATAAAGAAAATAGAAAGATGTGTTAGTGGTTAACAATTCAGTATTTTACTTTTTTTCCCCAGAGCTGGCCTCTCAGAGTAAAAAATGACAATGAAAGAGACTTAAAAGTTTTAAAAGGTTAAAGTAGAAAGCCTTATTTCACTAATGTGAGTTTTTCCTTGCAGGTCAGTTGTGTTGGGAAATAGTCATCGTGGAAGCATTTACATCTGTTATGAAATGTCACATTTTTGTAGATAATCGTTTATGTTCTGGTGCTGAACGGTACCTCCAGTTTTGTTCTCTGGGCTGGACAGGGAGTATCTTACTATCTCACATTTCTATACTGTTAAGGAATTAGTGGGATACTGGAAGACATTTCTGCCATGGTACAGTCTCACATCAAAATATCAGTGTTGCCAAAAGACATATAATATTGAAAACAATATAATGTTATATATATCAAAACACTGAGGTCATTGTTTGAATGATCTCAGTACAAAGCAGGATTTGATCTTTACAGTTAGGGCCTAATTCTGCACCCATTCAGTGACAAAAGCTGGGTGCAGGGTGATTTTGGTCTGCATGGGTGGAATTTGCACAAGCCACTTACTTGCTGATGAACAATCTGCTATCGGTAAATGCCCGTGAAACTTAGTAAAGGCCAGACTGGAATGCTAGGAAGGAGGAAAGTGGTATTGATATAGAAATAAACACAGTGATGATCTCATCTGAAGGTGAATTACTTGACCTGTATTAAACTCTAGCTTCAATTGTCACGTTTCCAACTAAGGAAATAGAAATTTTGGCTTCTCTAACTTTTAAATGTAATTTTGCAGTTTGCAGCAAGTGTAGCTGTACCATGTAGTGTTGGTGACATGCAGAGTCTTCCCTTCTAGTGAGAAAGTGACTGTGACTGAACAGCCCACATCACCTTGGCCTACTGTAATCAAACCCCAATGGGCCATCGCCCAGCGTCTGGCCAGTCTGCGATCAGCGATGGACATCAGGGGGCAGGGAGCTCCTGTGCTCACAGGAAACAGTAGTAACCTGAAATAGCCACCTCTGTGTTGTTGCATGAACATCAAATGCTCCCTTGCGATAACATAGACATATACCGTTTGCTGACTTTATTATGCTACCGTAGCTCACTAGTAGTGATGTGCTTCATTTAACCCATTTTGTAATATTTTAAACTACTCACTGAACACGCATTCATTCTGCACTTGGGGCCTGATCCAAAGCGTATGAAATATGTTTGAAAGATCCAGTCTTCTTCAAGGACTTTTGGCTCAGGCCCTCTATTTCTCTAAATGCTGTTGCTTTTTTTGTTTTTGCTTTTTGTTCATGGGCCGTAAAGATTTTTTTATTTCTTTTATAAATAGCTGCATTTAAAATAAAAGCAAGGAGTTGCACAAAGACAACCTGCGTCTCTCTCTATGTTTATATTAAATGCAGCTGTTGTCACATGTATAGTATTGTAATCGAAATACAGTGGCACTATTGTGTACTCATAATGTAGATGTTAGAATTTCTTGTATAGAAAATATTACAAATCTAGATGAGAATTGTCATTTGTGGAAAGATAAACAGCCACAGAGAAAATAGATGGCATAGGTAAATGAATAAACTGATACTGTTCTAGAACTGGAATGCAAATGTATGCTTAATGGCTCTTCACTCTATAGTCAGATGTCCTGTCCCCAGCTACTCTTGAAAACTTTATCAGAAAGGACAGCACAGAATTTATTTACAGCCATCATAAACACGTTAAAATACTAGCAGGATAGATAGTACTATAGATTTTTAAAGTGAGTTTAATTTAAGTAGAACTGCAAAGCACACTTGACATCTTGGAACCTACAGAGTATCCTGCATATTTTGAAAGCTTTGTCAAAGAAAAAGCCTCCCACAGTTGCTTCAGAGGCTTGAAAGACTTAATTTTGATTTTAAATTGCCTATTCACAGTATTGTCCTCCCACGCTGCCTCGTCACGTTTTGTATGTTAAAATACACAGTTTAAAATTAAAAGCATGCTTTTAAAGCAGCTGTGGGGAAAGGGAAAACAATGGACACAGAAGTTCATGGAGCCTTTGGTGCTGGTGGTCTTGCAGAGCCCTGACAGTTGACCAGGCAGTTTGGCAGTTTTGCACGCAAAGGCATTCTGGTAAAGAGAAAGAAAGAAGATACAGATATTGCATTTGAGAAATGGATCAGCGTGGAAATGTGCATAGCATCTAACCCCCATTCAGGGAAGTGTTAGGTATAAGGGAATGGAACAGGACTGGCATGTTCTCAGTATTACAAACTGTGCTTGGAACTATCAGTAGAATAAGAGGAAAATAGGTGGAAAAACTTCCCGTGGACAGTGGTTTAAACATGTCATGTTACGTACTATATATGCATATGCACCTCACGGCAAATTATACTCTAGTAATAGCACTAGCTACTGAACTACAAACTACTTCAAAGCATGCATTTGCTGAATTAATTTGAACTAAAATTATCTGGCAAAGTAGAGCACAATTTCAATACGTCATAAAGTTGATACGTATTTTATTATTAAGGAAAAAAATATTATTTTGTCTTTTCAGATGCAATTGTGTGGAACCAGAACATCCTAGCAATAAAACCTTACAATACTGGCAGAACTACAATATATCTGCATCTGATGTGCCATGGGGGAACCTAACTGTGTCAGTAAGTGAAATAACGGAACTTAATAAATAAAGGCATAAGCATAAATAATTTTGTCTCTCCTACTGCAGCAAATATATTGAAAAAAATACGATGTTTTTTCTGATTATATTTGTTCAAATAAAGCATAAAATATACTTAACTGAACAAAAATTAAGATAGACTTTGTAGCATTATCTCCTTTTGTAAGCATTTTGCAGCCTTTGATAGTACATACTAAAGCACGTGTGTGCATTTTGTGTCCTGCTTTGGAAACTTGTTGACACACTAGCACAAGAGATCAAGTCTAAACGTGTCAAATGACAATGGATTTGTCCTAAATTCTGTCAGATGACAAAACCAAAGTTCCCATGCGTGGAAAGACTCAGAAGCATTTATTTCCCCTAAAACACTCTTACAGCTGTTCAAGCTATACAGGACAGGAAGGGGAGAAATTTTGTAACATTTTCTGTTCAGTGACAAAATTTGTGTCTTACATAGGCCTTCTGTGTTAAGTACGTCTTAGTTGTGTAATTTTTTTTTTTTGGGGGTGGGTGGTGTGTGGTGGAGAAACACCCTACAAACGGTTTGGGGAGCTTGCATGGATATGTAACTTGTTTTTAAACAGTACACTTTTCTAGCTTTAAAGGATTTATTATTTCAGGTTTGCGTTCTTTAAAGCAACGTTTACAACTTGATTAAAATGTCATATTGAGATCAGGCCACCACTTTTTCTCACAAATGGATCATTTCATTACACAGTCAAAGATAATTGAATGCCAAAGACACCAAACTGAAGGGTTCTCTCAAAAATACAACTGAATTAACCTCATTGCAGGCATAACCAAATGAAATGCTGAAAAGCCAATCCAATGGACCGTCTCCAGCAGATATAGTTTTTTCTTTCAAAGGCAGGAATGTGAAAGAACTGGTGTCCTCCTATCATGCGTTAAGCAAGAGCTGCCTTCAATGGCTGCTCTGTCTTGATAGCAAGGACTGCTCCTCAACTCTGTTGGTGTGGCAACAGCAGAGAGGAAGTTGAGAACTGCTGGCCTGAGGGATTCCAGCAATCCAGAATGAATATTCTCAAAATTGCAGCACACTCTTAAGAGCATCTGTGCAGGGGCAGACTCCTCCTCTCACTTTCTCAGATCTCTGACAGTGTTTTTCAAAGTACATTTGCAGCTGAGGAGATTTAAAATAACAGATTTTGTTTTAACTATAAATGTAAAAGACCGGCTGCATTATATAAAACCCTTTAAAACTTCTGTAGAAGCTTATTACTGAAACTTGAGTTTACATGGGTAGCAGAATAACTGACCGACTTTTCCCATGAGTCCCTATAGTTGTCAAAGAAGTAACGGAAATTTTTCATACTTTCATGTATTTATTTCTTGCAAGCATCATCAGGAAATTTCAACTCTCCTGTTCTAGAGAACTGCAGTAAAAGATTAGACCCAGTTGTCTGTAAATATTTGGTCAGTTTCACCCCACTGTCTTTTTTACTGCTCATTTCTTCTGGTTGTTTCTTGCGTCTGATTTAAAAGTTTCAAGTTTCTGAAGATCTAGATTGGTACTCTTCAAAAACAACAGTAGGACTGACACTTTTTTTGCTATCTAGGATGAAATGAGCGTAAGCAAAATGTTTATTCTGATGGTGACAAAATCCTTTTCAGTAGGTGCGTGATGAAATTCATCTCTGTGCTGTGCCGAAATTCATCCCTGTACTGTGCCAACATCAAGGTCTAGCTCAGGCCAGGACAAGTTTCCTATTTGATGTCCCAGAATCTTGAGAATTTCTTCTGGATTTCCTGAAAATTTTTTTCCCCCAACTGAAACCTTTATTTCATCAATCAGAAGTGTTTCGTATTTATTCCAGGTTTACTGCTATACCACTATAAAAAGTTTTGCACTCCTTCGTCTCATAGTCATCAAATCACAACTGTGGTTTTTTTCAAGCCAGCCTTTGTTCTCATAACATGTCAAGCCACAGTATTGTGACGTGAGTCTGATGAGCCAATGACCCAGTTCATCTGATGCTAAAAGATCCTGATCTCGCAGGATATTGCTGCCTGGAATCTCTGATTCTGGGTGCTATGTTTCTTTTTGCTTAACAAGTGTGAAGGGATTTGGGAAGGAGAAGGAAAGGATTGTGAGTCCAGAGCTTGTAGCTCACATTTTTAGAGTTACTCTTTATTTCTCTGCTTGTTAACTTGGTACAAGTATGATTTTAGATAAGTAAGGATGGTATTGGAGAATTAGTAGACATGTTTTCTACTGTATCTGCATGTTTGATTGTATATTATATTGGATAGAATTCATGTTATCAATTTTGGGTTTTGCTGCATTTTATTAGATTGCTTTTTTTAAGAAAAAGAGAATTTGTGGAATGTGCTGCCCCCATGTGGTATTAAATGTATTGGTCTCCTTTTAGGCTAATACTGTACATTCCAAGTAGCTTTTTCTTGTATTGCTTGGCCTGTGAAGTTAAAACTCAGTTCTTGAGAATGCACCAGGAGCAGCCTTTCTCTTGGTAGCTTTTGAACTTCACTTTCCTCTCTTGGAAGGAATTGGAAGCGCAAACCTGTGTTTGTAAACAGAAAATAAATATGCGTACTTGTTCAGTTTGAAATAAATCTGGTTTTATATTAATGACTTTATTTATGGTATGTCTTAGTGACTTCATCATTTAATACTGGTTAAAAAAGAGATTCTTTTTGAGGGTTTGAGAGTTAAGAGTTTGAATTTTTAAAAGAATAAATATCTAAAAATGATTTTACTATTTCCAGTAATGCAATCTGCTTGCAATTTAGGAAAGTAATTGGAAAGAAAATACCAATGTAAGCATGGATATTTTTCAGAACAATACTACTTTGCTCTCCTTGATAGGAATGTAAAAAGTTTCATGGAGAGTTTGTTGGACGAGCCTGTGGTCATCATGGCCCTTATGTTCCAGATGTCCTCTTCTGGTCTGTCATCTTATTCTTTTCTACGGTAACACTGTCATCCACCCTGAAGCAGTTCAAAACTAGCCGATACTTCCCAACAAAGGTGTGTGTCCTTGTTTTAATTCAAAAGTTGTCATGAGTCATGTGTAAGCATGAATTCCATCTGCATTGCAAATTCAATTAACTGCTGGTGGAGTGGACACTGCATCTTTTCTCTGTTAGAAAATTGTATCAGAATAAGCATGGGTTTAGCTGTAAGCACAAAATGGCTTAAAACAGTGAAGAAAAATCTAAATCACTCATGAATCTTTTAGTTAAAATTGTTGTTTCTCTCAATAATCGTAGGTACGATCTGTTGTCAGCGATTTTGCTGTCTTCCTCACTATTTTGTCCATGGTTTTAATTGACTATGCCATTGGGATTCCATCACCAAAACTTCAGGTTCCGAATGCATTTAAGGTAATTTGTTGATAAATTGCACTGCCTTATTATTTTGACAAAGTACTGTTCTATAGTGGGTTTATTATATTTTTTTATCGTCAGGGAGTAGTGATGCTATTCTGAATTTTTCGTGTTCACCAAGTACTGTGCAACCTCTCTGATTAGTGGCCCATATAAGTGAGCCTCTCCCATCAGGCTCCTTCATGCTTCCTAGTATCTTCTGTGTGCGGACCAACATGGCTCAAATTACCCAGATCCTAGACTACTTTAATGTTCTGGGACTTCTTCCAAATTCTGGTTTCATTGTATCAAATACAACCAAGTCTGTGATATCCCAGATGATTTTATTGTATGTAATTTCTCTTTTTGGTATCACAGGAAGTTTAGCATTTTTTTGTGCTCTTACATAGATTTTAAAGGAAATCATATCCTAGTAATGATTTTGTATGTATTCTTGTGAAGTTGAAATGTAAATAATCCTTAGAGTTCTGACTGGTCATGCATGACTCTGTTTTTATAGCCCACCAGAGATGATCGTGGCTGGTTTATTACTCCCTTGGGGCCTAATCCTTGGTGGACAGTGATAGCTGCTGTAATTCCAGCCTTGCTTTGTACTATCCTTATCTTTATGGACCAGCAGATCACAGCTGTCATTATCAATAGAAAAGAACACAAACTAAAGGTATTCAGTCAAATAGTTGTTTTTTCACTGTCATTTTCTGCTTCAGGTTATGTAATGTGCCTTCATCTACTTGAATATGCTAATTTATTATATGTTATGTAGCACCCCTTTAAATTGTTACGCTTTTTCTCTTTTGGTCTATATAGAACCTGTGCTCTCTGTCAGTGATTTGCTGCCTTATAGAAGTCTTTATGAATGTAATTTGCAACAGAGATTCTGAATCACTAAAGTGCTATCCTCTATGCTTTATTAGAACTGCGATAACCATTCACCTAAAGAAAAAAAATCTGGAAGTTAATAATTTTCTTAGGTACCATAATATTAATTGCCTCTTCAGATATTGACAGCGTTGTTCCACTGGATTGGATTTTGAAAAAATATTCAGGGGTTATTTTGTAGTACAAGATTTTTTCCTTTCTTCATCCTTCTCTGTGGTTCTACCCATTCATTTTTTTTTTTTAATGCCCTTCCTGTCTTAAGGAAGGGAGAAGAATAAAACTGAGCTTTAGTGGCACAATGGGTTCCTAAAACAACATAGGACAACTTCCTGCTCTGTTCTCTAACACTTTAGTTGCCTACAGATGGAGAGAGAAAAAGGGACATCACCCCTCTGAAGAACTGTTGGGCAAAATCTAGCAGCAGGTTTCTGTACATGTATATGCAGCGAGCTTAGGCTTTTTTTGACATACTTTTAATAAGCAGCAATCCAATCCCAAGTTGCTTTAGCAAATGCATTTGCAACCTTCACTTTGCACTGCCTCTTCTTGGATGATTGTGACATTTGATATGTTCTTTTTTTGCCCTCTTTGTCAGCCTGGCTCTTCATGTCAATCCATAGCATTGCATGTGGTTAACTTGACAGATGCAGGAATTTGCTGCCAAGCTTTGGAATGTGTTTTTTCAGCACTGGCATCTGGGAGTCAGATGGTCCTCCTGGCTGCCCCCTTGTCTTGCTACGTTTTAGTTTTGCTGGGGTCTGGTGTAGCATCACCTGTTGCTATGCTTCCTTTTCTTCCCATATGTCAGGTTCCTCAGATCATGTATGAATGTGAGGAAATGCTCTCGGATTCTGTATGCATTAGCAGATACATTCCTCATAAATGTGTCAGAAGGTAAAAAAAGGTGTCTCTGTTAGGATTTAGAATTAAACTCTTTCTTTGAGTGCATTGTGCATGTAACTAATATCTGTGTTTGACACATCTCTGCATTTGTTGAGATGTGTCTTGGAGATAAGACTCATAAGCACTTTTGGGGAGTGAGGGAAGGTTGCTAGAGTTGATTGTTTTCGTTTACTTTATATGAATTCCCCTTTTTAAATAATGTAAGCAAATAAGATGGCATTTTCATTTCGATATGTGGCTTACATTTTCATAAACCCAGACGCTTCCCATTTTAGAAGTAGAAGTTGTCTTCAGAAAGAAATGATTTGTTTGCTTCCAACTCATTTTCCCCTTTTTTTATACTTCCCATAGCAAATTCTGAATAGTGCACATTTCAGCTTTTGGCAGTCTCTGTAGCAAACCCTTCCAAGTTTAGTTTAGTTACTTTTTTTATGTCAAAAGGCATTTGCATGGGTTTACAGGCAAAATTATGGTTCAACATATTCACATTGTTTGCATGAACATCACTGTTTCATCAGACCATGATATTGGATTTGTTGCCATATTGCAAAATTTTGTGGAAATAACTGCCTACCTGGCTTTTTAAAGGAAAATAACTTGAGCTCCTACTTGCAGCTTGCGTGGTGGTCCTGGATACTTACTAAAATTGAAAAGAAATATCCCTCTCAGCTATGCTAACAGATATCTATACAACCAAGCTTGATGCAGATGATTGGTCATTTTCAAGCACAGGTTGTATTTGTAAGTTTTTAAATGTATCTAAGACTTGACCAAAGAGTTTTATCCTCTACTGCAAAAGCAAAGCAACATCCTCCTGTTGGTAAATTTATGGAGTATTTGACTCCTACAGAGATGATCCAAAACCGAAGGTTTTGCACTGACTTCTCATGTGAATGTTTATGATACTGCTTTTAAGTGTTGGATACGGAAACCAGTAAAACAGTACCTAATGATGAATATTATTTTATAGTTTAATTTAATGTATTGCTTAATTATAGTTTAATTTATCTTAATTTCTAGCTATCTGTTCTTAGGTAAGATGAAAGTACATTAGTGAAAACTTATTACTATCCCATGCTTACCATCTATAAAAACTTTAAAAGGATCAGTGTGGTTTTATGGCCCTTTATAGCATTAAACTGACTTTGCAAATGTTGAAAATACATAATTTTATGCCTCCTGTGTAAGGATGGGTGGAGGGTCTATTAAGATGAGTGCAGTGGAAAGTTGGCAGTGCAGCTGGATGTTCTGCTTGCTGTTATCTACAGAAGAGATTTAGTTACCACAGAAAATGTATGTATTTTCCATTGTCTTACTAGTATCCCTTTTATAAGGAGGAAAGGTATTTAGTGCCCATTGTAAAGTGGATTGATGATATGTACACTTAACTCAGAACTGGAATGAGTCAAATAACATTAACCATTTCTTGTCAACTAGGAGGAATTCCCCTTAGATAACCAGTTTGCCATCACTACTGACCCAACCTGGATAATACATAGAAGAAAGCTATTTTTTCCTGCAAGTCACAAATCTTTTAATTGTCTCTAACTGTTCGCTAGGAATGCCTGCCAGGAGTGTTCTCCTTAATTCAGATGTCATTTTATATCTTCTTGCTGTCATTACTTTTTTTAACAGAAAGGATGTGGATACCATCTCGACCTACTCATGGTGGCAGTCATGCTTGGAGTGTGCTCTATTATGGGATTGCCGTGGTTTGTTGCAGCCACTGTCCTCTCTATTTCCCATGTGAATAGCTTAAAACTGGAATCAGAGTGCTCCGCTCCAGGGGAGCAGCCAAAATTTCTTGGAATCCGGGAGCAAAGAGTCACAGGGCTTATGATTTTTATCCTTATGGGCTCATCTGTCTTTTTGACAAGTATCCTGAAGGTAATTTGGAGAAGTAAGAAAAAGCTAAAGAATACTGCACCACACCGAACATTTCACTGTTGTTACTGTATTATTTAATGAGTGCTCTTTCCAGGCACATTATGAACTAGCATAATGTTACACAATCGTAATCTAAAGTGGAATTCTAATTTTGCATAATAAAATTGCTAGGGACATCTAACATTTTTAAAACAAAAACCTTGTAGTGAAAATCTGGCCTGACTGAAGTCAAAGGGGATTCTGTCGTTGACCTGTAGTATATGAAGAGTCACTCTTTGTCTATACTTTGGGTCCATGGAAAATTACCATGAAACAGTCTTTCTGAGTTATACCAATAAGTAAATGTATTTAGAAAATTTAAAAACATTTTGTGATTTCTGGATAACTTAAAAATATTTTCACAGTTGCAAGAGAAGTTCTGTGGTCCATTTCTTGGAAATGAACATGAAAATTCTCTCATGCTACCTACATACACAACATAGCTCATCAGTGTCCTGAACCTGGGTGTCTAGTTATATGCATATATGATACCATTTATATACATAATACTTAGAGTTTTTAAGAATTATCTGGCCTCTGTGAACTCACTGTGAGTTTTGCTACTGACTTCAATAAGACCGGAATTTGGACTTGCATATTGTCACAGTGAAGGCAATAAGCCCTTAGAACTTGTACTTCCCAGTAGTATTTTATTAAGTATATCATAAAACCTTAACTCTGAAAACACAAAGAGCATGCGTTTTGTGTATTTAGTATTTAAAATAGATACTTATCGATGGAAATACTCCTTTACCTACACACCATATACTGAGAGCCTGAACATTAAAAATAGTCTCTTACCAAATCATTCCGTAAAAGTCATTCACCCATTTTTAAATGCTTACAGCACAGAACATTTCCTTTAGCAGTATGAAGTATTTTGTGTGCGTCTTGAACATTTTCTAAGGATTATAGCTTTACTATTCAGATGCGCTCCTCAGCGCTCTTTTAAGTAAAGAATTGTATGTAAAGTAAGTAAAGAAAAAGTATGTTTCAAACATTTTTATTTTTCGTTTGGTTCTGTTAGTTTTATTAATAGTGAATAAAGTGTATTGTAATAACTGACTATGAGAGGAAAATAAAACTATAGAGCCAGATTCTTCTTTTGCTTTATGCTCTGAGGAACGTTATTAATTTGTAATTGAGTGACTCTGAATTTACAACTTGTCTGATTAATGCAGGCATATGGCACTTTGAATTTCAACTGTTTAGAATGTCTTTCTGAAAGCATTAAAAATTGTTAAATGGTATTTAATATGCTCTTCCCTTTCTCTGCTTGTTTGTGCAGTTTATTCCTATGCCAGTACTTTATGGAGTATTTCTTTACATGGGTGCTTCATCTCTAAAGGGAATTCAGGTAAAATGGATTTATGAAGAGTGTGTTACTGGTGATGCTTTCTATAAAATATGGAGCTATTCTTCTTACATTATTTCATTATCTTTTGTATATAATCGTAAAGGAATCTTGCCAGTCTGAAATTCTTGAAAGTGACTCACTTGAAAAGAAAAATAGATTATCTCTAAATAGAGTATTCCCTTTAGGTAGTGTGCTCCAATTTTTTATTTTTTAGGTGGTGATTTTTTTGTTCTCCCGTGTTATCAAGGGAATTTTGACTGAGCCTAAAAACAGAGTAGCAACTATCAGGAGCTCTTCCCTCTCCCTTGCCTCCTTGTTCACTTGCTTGCCCACTGCCTTTTCAGCTTCCAAGTTAGGGCCTTTGTAGTGGTACACTTGATCTTGAACTTTGTCTATACGAGGCTTTTGGCTAACTTGCCCTAAACCTAACATAGGCAAGATTTTGAAGATATTTCTTGTGCAAATAAGTACCACAGGCAGGGGAGTGGAACTGTTGCAAGTCCCATGCTACTTAATTTCTGGCCTTAGGGATGAAGGGGCAAGTCTAGTGGAAGGGCAGCAGAAACCAGGCACTCCAGCATTCAGGTCAGGGTTAGTAGTGGTATCCTATGTACCATTTCTCCTGGATGACTGCAGCGTTAAATGCATGGTGTCAAATCTTTTAACCCATCTGAAACACTCAAATTTTCAAGTGTGCCTTTGTTTGTTATCAGAAGTTGAGGTATTGATATACCTTCCAAGACAATTGAGAAAGAACAATCACATGACAAAAACATGAATTATACTGTGCAAAAGGTTGTCAAATACAAAGAGCAAAGAAAACATCTGATTCTTTCTTTCATTGTATTTAAATTTTTGATTGCGAGTTAAAGATGTCTTGCTTTTTTTAACCTCTATTATTTATAGACAAAGCTGGCAACATCTCTTGTTTTTTGACTGGTGTTTTCTGTTCAGAGGCTCTTCTTTTATAACTTTACCTAGCTCTTATCATTTGGGTTGATATTCTAAGAAGTGTAGTTTAGGTTTTACTGAGGTTTAGATTTCAACTTAATATGGTTCAACTGTTTCTCAGAACAAGGGTATGAGAAAGTACACTATTGAGGAGTGTTTTTAAGGCATACTAAAATCTGGCTATCTTTACTTGGAGAAGTGATAGCATCTCCCTCCCTTTCTCCCTCCCCCAAGCTGGGACAAGGAATTGAGATTTGATAAGATGGCTTTTGTGGGAGGATGTGCTTTTTGCTGTTTCTGTGAAGAAGAAATCTGCTCAAATCTGGCCAAATTATAAGCCTTTAAAAAAATGCAGTTTGCACATGCTCAATAAAAATTCTTGAAACCTGAAATTCCTGAAGACTGTGTGAATATAGCATGGCTCATCCATGCAGGGAGAAATGGTGCATCACCATCATCACTGTGCCATAGCAGCTGACACAAAGTCTCAGGTCAGTCAGGAGCCAAAGAGGTCTGAAAAACAGGAACCTCTCATGTACATTCCTAACAGCATGGCAGTTGGCTTTCTGGCACTTTTTTTTAAACGTTTTTCTTTTTTTTTTTGTGGTTGTTTGTTGTTCCTGTTTTTGTGAAGAAAGTGCAATAGGGGAAAGAAAACAGCCTGCGATAGAGTGTCTGGGGAAGGAAACTGGGGGGGGGGTGCGGGGCGGGGAATCAATTTCATCCACAGGAGATAAAAGACTGACGAGATCTCTCCATGATCAACTTTTTGTATGCTAAAGGAAGCAGAGCTCAGTTGTTGAAAAACAAAAGTTTAGAATGTATTAGAAAGGCAGTCTAATAGTGTGTATGCCCAACAGGATCAACCAGCTTCCATTCAGTTTGATTCACAATTGATACATGACTACTTTGAAGTCTGGCTTTGCCTAACTTCTTCATTTGAGTTCTTGATTTAAAATCTTAGCGGTACCATTTTAAAATAACTATTTTCTTTGTGTAGAACATATTATTCAGTTAGGAGCAGAATGTTTCCTGGAGTATATATGGTTCCAGTATCTCAGCACATCTGCAATAGAAATATCTAGAGAGACAAATGTGTATTAAAATGGAAGGGAACTTAAGAAATATGACTAACCAAGTAATTATACTTTACTTAAATAATATGATTCTCATTCTTAACTCTGGTGGCTCAACCAGAGAGAAGATGAGTCCTTTACCACTGTTGGACTAGTATAGATTCATGACTCATGATTGTAACTGAAGTAGTCTTTTTCTGTGCTCCTGAACTTCTGCACAGTTTTTGCCTTTAGAATAACAAGACAGATTCTTTGGACATTCAGGGTCTCTTAGGCAGTGTGTGAATGTCAGCATAGATGATCCTACAGCTCATTTTGATGCAAACTTTTTAAAATTTCTCTTTCAGCTTTTTGACAGGATAAAGTTATTCTGGATGCCTGCAAAGCATCAGCCAGACTTTATTTATCTGAGGCATGTTCCTCTTAGAAAGGTCCATCTCTTCACTGTAATTCAGCTGAGTTGTCTTGTGCTTCTGTGGATTATAAAGGTTTCCAGAGCTGCCATTGTCTTTCCTATGATGGTATGAAATAATTTTTATTTCCTCTAAAAATTCCTTTTTTTTTTACTTGTGGATAATTTATTATTGAAGAAAAAAATTAATTCTGGGCAGGTAATTACAGTTTTGCTTTGATTCAATGTTCAAGGACAATTCATACTGTATTAAGTAAGGAAAAATTGTACATATATAGAATATATATATGTTTATATATAAATTCTATATAATTCTCTAGTTTGAGCCTGGGTTGCACTCTGTTTGTATGTGTGGATAGTCCAACTGAATATTCTCTTAGGGAAAATTATTTTCTTAAAAAAAATAATTAAAATTTATTTGATGTTTTTATTTAAGGAGTAATGCTTAATCATTTTACAGAGAGAACATTCACTCATTAAGGAAGATTATTCATTGCACTGAGGAACTTTACTGATAGTTCTGTGTCTTCCTGGAAATAAAAGAAAAATCTGTTCTGCTGCTTAAGTGATGTCTCTCTGATTATTTCACTAATTGAAAATAAAAGATATCTAGTGACCTCACTGATTGTTAAATGCTTCAAGCCATACTTCATCTGAACAAAGGAAGACCAGCTGTTGGCCTATCCAAATTAAAGGATAAAAATCTAGCTGTAAGCTGTGGTCACTTTTGAAAGTATTCCTCTACAAGCGTTTTTGTCAGTTTTACTTGCTTAATTTCCTAATTCTTTGAATTAATATCTTTACAGGTCCTAGCTTTGGTATTTGTCCGAAAACTCATGGATTTCTTTTTCACTAAGCGGGAGCTCAGTTGGTTAGATGATTTGATGCCCGAGAGCAAGAAGAAGAAACTGGAAGATGCTGAGAAAGAGGTGGGTCATGGTTTCAGGGAGTTTTTTGGTGTGTAACACTTTATCAATTTCTCCTTCAGACATTTAGAGAAAATTCTATAAATAAGACCTATTCCATGCAACAGGCAGACTTGTTAACGGTATCCAAAGTGTAATGTCGTATTTTACGTAAGTCCTTTTAAGGTTACAAATCTTACAGGCTTAGCTGGGGATGTCTGTTAGATGTAGATTCTTACACTGCCGTAACTGTCACGTAACATAGTATCTACAGTGCTCCTGAGGATTGCTCCTGAGAGCCACTCAGATGATGTGCAGGGATGAACCTGTGTCTGTAGGAAAGCCCTCGGATACCTGGGGCACTTTGATGCTGTGTTGGGACTGATCTCATCCCTGCTGGAGATGCTAAGATGAGCACTGCAGAATTTAAGGGGCATGGCATGTCCCAGCTACATCTGAGCCATACATAGCTCACACAGCATCTTCCTGTGCCCTCTCCGCTCAGCGGTGTGATAACCCTGTGTGCTATGCCTATTATACTCTGGGCCAGCATTTTCTTTCTGCTACTGCATGAACAATTTACTTCTACTTTCTAATGAAAAGGTCAGTGACACTGCTTACCCCTGTTAACCAAATCCTCAGACTTTTACTTACAACCTGTTACTACCACCCAGTTGACTGTTTCACATCTGGACTCCTCGTCTCCTTTCAAAGAATATGCACTTCAGATTATTTCATATAAAGTTGATACAAGACAAATTCTTACACATTTCCACTTAGAACGTTCCTGTAGTTTGACAGTGAAACACTGATCTTTCTGGTTGTAGCTTTCTAACCAGTTTTGCATCTTTTTGATATATTTTCACCTCACTGCTGCTTCATGAATTGCCTGTTTGAATATCATATAAAACTGTGGGAATATAAAGTAACTTTATGTGTAAGGGATGGTATTCTTTTGTTGCTGGTATCAGCCACCAGATCAATGTCAACTGTTAGGGAACCTCAGTACTGGGCCCAAATAAATGAGGGACAAGTCTTGATGGAGAATCATGAACTGCAGGAGTAGTAGGGGAGAATATGTTGGTGCCAGGTTATTTTAAACGAGAGTCGTGTCCTGCATCAGCACTTTTGAATAGCAGCATGGTGTGAGGCTGTGGCAGCAGTGGGAGGTGAAGGTGCAGATGATGCCATATGGTCTTGGCAGGCTGTGGTCACTTCTAGGCAAGAGTGCTCTGGGGAGAGTTGTGACCTCTAAGATGCCCTGAAGAGCTCTGCAAAAGCCCAGGACCCATGAGAGATAACCTTTTGGTGGTACAAGGTTACTGCAAAAACTAGACAATGTGAATGGAAAAATCAGCAATTTATCCTTAGGGATGCCCTGAGATGTGATCTGACACCAGTGAAAAGGTGTGTGTAAGGATTCCCTTTGGTAAGTCTATTTGCAGAAATAGGACATGAGCTAATAATTTGAACATGTAACTATGAAAACTAGATTTCTCTGCCTTTAGGATTCTTCTGTGACCTTTGACAACTCACTGCCTCATCTGTAACCTGGAGACGTATAACTTTGCTTTCTTTGACACATTCGACATACTTTCATAGAACACGTTTTGGGGAAAAGATTTTACCTAGGTGATAAACACCATGATGATTATTTACTATTTAGTATGTGCCTGTAAAACTGCCAGGCTGAAATTAAAATATGTGAGTCATTGTTTTCCCCCTTGAATCAAAACAGACCAGAGAGTTGTTTCATCACAGTATCTGTTGTCATTACAATTCAGAATAACCAAAAGTAACCAAGGTAGCTTTCTTCTTGTGGGTCTGGTTATTGGAGAGAATTCTTTGTTATCCTTATGTTTTGCTTATATGTCACTTTCCTTCCCATGCTTGATAGGATGGCATCAGAAAACAAAACTGGTAAAATCTACTGGTGTTACTTTACTTCATTCACTGTCTATTTTGAGAGATTATTTTTACATATTTTGGCATTTCTAAATATTTGGAGCTATTATTAAAACTGTTCAACTGTCAAAAACTTAGGAAGCTGTGAAGCCTGGAAATGACAAAATTAACTAGTAATAAAACTTCTGACATGTAGCCTAAGGAATTAATTGGAGAGTTGCTATCACACGGCTTTTAAAAATAGAAGTATTCTACCCACAAGAATATTCAGAAATACAGTTGACAAGATCTGAAACTTACTTGATTGGATCCTAATTTCATCACTTAAGGTTTTTTTTTGTATTTTTAGGCCATGTTTTTCCAAGACTTTGTTCATTTATAGTGGATATTATACATGTCTTCTCCTCACAGACCTCCTTTGGAAACCACTTTTGTGTTAATCAATTAAGTCTTTCTGAGACAGGAATGAACAAAGTGACTTCTCCCATTTAGAGAAAAAAATGTTGTGACTTCTAAAATAGTTGTAATAGTAAAATATAGAAGAAACAAATTTCTTTGCAGAGAGGACTTAAATTCTACTATTTTGGAAAATTGTACTGGCTCTTCCAGCTAATACCAATTTATCAGTGTGTGTGATGCATGTGGGGTTTTGGATACTCTGCCAGAAAATGGTAAGCTCTCTTTTTGGGAGAGCCAACTCACACTTTCAAACAGGCACCAGGGTAAACTGTTATAAAGCCATCTAATAAAGGGAAGTAAGATGTGGAAGTCTCTGAGTGTCACACTCATACACACATAGTGCAACAGTTTAGGACAGGATTTCATGGTTACATTCATGTGAAGGCACGTTAACCTCCTGGATGTGGTTTTCCTGTCCTAATAGGTGTGAGCCTTGAGAATCCTCCTGTGGAGCCTTGACTTGATGTCTGAAAAACAAGGACTTCCTTTCCTTTGCTCTTGCAGGCAGGACGTGGTGCTTGAGGGGTGTTGTTTTGTTCTCCCCTCCCCCTAAGATAAATTTTCTAAATTTGTAATTATTTCACAAAAAGATTTTTGGTAGATATCTCCCGAGTTCTCCTCACTTGTTATTCATGGAAGTTTTTTCCCCTGTTCAAGTGAAAACTAATTTTGGTGTCTTGTTTCACTACCTTTCACTGCAATAAAACTTTATCAGTATGAAAACTTTCTGTGCAAACTCAAATGTGACTTCTCTAATTTTTGCAGGTTAACATTGCAATGTGTATATCCTGTTGTGCATGATATTTAAAATTCACCATACAGTTGCTCACTCAGGGTTACTAATTTTTCTATTTCTTTATTGTTACAAAAGTGTCTCCTCTATTTGGTATTGAAGAACAACACTAAGTGAAGATACATCTTTCAAAATAGAAGGTTTTAAATGTCAAATATTTAAATTAAAAGAGTTGAAAAGTATCTTACTTTAAGAACTTCAAAGAAATACTTAAAGGGGAAAGAGGATTAAAGTACATAAATTTCACTTTTCACAACATCATATCCTGTCTCATGTCTAAATTCCTTCCTTCTAGGAAGAGCAAAGTATGTTAGCAATGGAAGAGGAAGGGACTGTTCAGTTACCACTAGAAGGACATTACAGGTAAAATATACCTTTCCTCTTTTAGGTGAGTTGCAATTAAACAAATAAAATAAACATGCCACCATATTTATTCTTAATGCTTACTGAATGTCAGGAGGATGTTTGTCTGGTAGTAGAGTACAGATGGGTGAACTCAACCATATTCTGCAGCATTTAACAAGCTCAGCCCTTTTCTAGTCTTTCCATGTGATCTCACAGTCCCTAGGAAAAGGACACACTAGTTGAAGTTTTCTTTTGGGCGGGATGGAGGCATCAGGCCATTCATAATGAACCTTGGCTTCTGGCATGCACAGTGCAAAAGCAAGATGTAGGGCAGGTCAAACCCTTCACCTTGATACTAGCAAGGAGCCATGAAAAAGTAGGTTCTTACAATATTACATTTTAAAACATTCTATTTAAGAACCTATCTATGTGAGCTAGCAAGTGAATCAAGAGCTGTCCAAGGTAGATAAGGCATAACGCAGGGCTGACACAACTTAAAAAGCATGAGGACCTGTGTTATAGATAGTAATAATACATGTGGCCAGCCCATAAGGACTTACTTACATTTACAATTTTCAGAAACAGCGTTCTTAATAAAGATTTGAAATATCTGGTGATAGCAACTTCCGCATTAATGTGCATTCATAGGAACACTCTCTGAGTGGCCTCCTCTCGTATATTTTAACACAAAGTTACCCTAATGTCTCCTAAGGCAGATAACTAACTGTGTCTCTGAAAAATCCCAGCGTATTTCTTGCTTTTGATTCATCACACTTCTAATGGTCTGTTTCTTTCTTCTTTTGTCCATACCTTTTTGTTCTATTTTATGTTAGCAATACTTAATTTATCTTGAGATGTCATCTATATTGATCTATAGTGTGTTTACTTAGGTAGAGTTGACTGAATGCTATCTGACTTTCTGTACCGTAAGGGTCACAGTCCTACAGCTAAAAAGAGGAGTCAAGACATCGGTTGATAAAGTGATTCCCCAAAACACTGTGAAAACAAGGTTACTGAGGGCTTACTGAATGTCAAGCCATACGTAAATCGTGGACTCAGGAATAATGTACAGGCAGGCCCTTAAAACATTTAAGACTATTATTCTTAAGTGTATAAATACATATTTGGAGCAGTCTAGGTAAAGCTAAGGGCATAATGGCTACAAAGTGCTGATTAGCTTGTTTAATTGGGACATTTTTATTAGATCTCTTAAATCTTTGTTAAGGTTTTTGGTTGCTTTTAAAATTGTTTTAAAAGCAGGTGCAGTTTCAGAGCATAAGTACTTTGAGAACTGTTAGGAACTCTTAGGATTCTTGTTTAATCCAACTGTGCCACTGGCATGCTGTGAGATCTTGGACAATATTTAATTTCACAGTTCCTCATTTTTCTTTCTCTATTAGTTGGAAGTGACACAATATATTTCATTGATGTTACTGTGTTTAATTGCTGCTGGAGATGGAAAATACTAAAAATGTGCTAAGATGTTTTAAGGGAATATTTAAGTAATTGTTCAGGATTTTTGAAGTTTAACATAATTTCTTAACTTACATTGCACTTATTTACTGTCATCACTATCAGTTTTCACGGAATTTCATAGAGTTAATAAGTAACAAAGAGTGATTGCTCATTGTTTAATTTGTATTTACTTTTATTCTTGCCTAGAGATGACCCATCTGTGATAAACATTTCTGATGAAATGGCAAAAACTGCTGTGTGGAAGACATTATTGATCTCTTCAGAGAACACAAAAGATAAGGAGTCAAGCTTTCCTTCTAAAAGGTTTGAATTTTTTTTTTTTACTGCATTATACTTTATATATTGGTGTCAAACCAGTATTAGAATATTTTGCTAGGGATTAGAAAGATTTCTAGCACCTTGTAGTTTTATTTCTTGAGTTTTCCTTTTATTTATGTTCAGTCATAATACTCTGAGCTCAAAACACAAATTCACTATTTATTAAAAAAAAATAAAATTGCAAATATTTGCATGCTACTTAGTTATGCTACAGTTGAAAATGAAGTTGAGCATGCCTGGTGCTTGTGTAATGAACCACCAGTGTACACCTGGATATTGCACAACAGCTGTTGTGTTTGTTCTGCTCGCTTTTCTCTTTCCTCTTGAAAAAGAAGTGGTCATGACTGCCCTGGAAATATCCATATGAAGAAACCAGTAGTCCGAATGCAATCTACTAATATTTGGAGTGAAAATAATTTGAGATTGCATCACTTCTTTTCATTTTTCTGCCTACTTCACTTGTATTCAAAACAGTTAAATACTTTTAAATTTTAGTCCAGACAAATGTAAAATGAAGCAATGACATTTTATCTGTGCTACGGAGTTATTATGGGAATAAGAAAATATTAAATACAAGCAAAGTATGATTTGTAAGAGAAATTTTCCTCTGTTTCCATAAATTTTAAATGTAACTATTTTCTACTGAATTATTTCGTATCACATTTTTGTCATAAGCTCCCCTTCCTAATCACTCTAGAAGCTGATTTCCCAAAGGTAAGACCCTGTCCCCTGACCTTTTCCTTGATTGTATCCTCCATTTCAAAATGGTGTCACCTAGGAACCCAAATGACTTGACTTTGTGTAGTTTTTGGGGAGACAGAATGAAAAGAAATTTCAAATAGGAGTGTAAAATGACTTCATTAAAGTCCTCAATATTAAAATTTGAAATTTACTATGTATTAAAAATAGGAACTGTAGATGTAGTATATTTAAATGTTAAATTTAATTTATTCCTAGAATTCTTTTTCATTAAATCTTTGACTTTCTTAAAATACAAAATTATACTCTGCCCATTTCTAAATCTAGCTTTCAAAATAAGCTCCATGTTTGAAACAGCTAGTCATTGTTTTATGGTGAAAAGATGCAGTAAGAGAAAAAATTTTGTAGTGAAATACATTTTTTAATTTTGTCACCCCAAAATGGCATGCTGCCTTTCAGTGTTGTTCCTTTCCCTAAACAGCATAAACAAGATAAACAGTTGAAGACCAGAGAGTATTCATTTCAGACACCCATGGAGCACTAATGTGATCATTTTAATGCTGTTTCACTGACAGTCAAAACAGCAGTGTAGTCTGATTTGCCTTCTGCCCTACACAGGGGCTGAAAAGGATCCTGTCACAGTGAAATCAGTGTGGTGCATGGGAGAAGGATGTACAGTAGGGTTTTCTTACCTTATGTGCCTCTGCTGTCCCAGCTGTGAAAGCCTGGAGAAAGAGAAGAAACTGGTCTGGTACATCCACAGCCACTGGGTGTGCAGTAGTTGTAATTTTTCTGGTGGATTTTGCTTTCTTTGGTGGTTATGATAGATTATGTAAACATGTACTGGTTTTAGCTGAAATTTTCAAAGATTCTTTAAGCAAAGAGCATCCGCATAGACTGTGGCTCAGGCAACATTGGTAAAACATGATTTGGACTTTCCACTGCAGTAAAATAGAAACTCATTTTTTAATGAGCTCATTTTCAATCTGTTGTTACATATTTGCTCATGAAAACAAAGACTCAGGTGAAAAGGAACTAAGGGATCACAGGTTTTATGGTTTTAGGTATGGGTGTCCTGTTGTAAAGGAACAACCTGTTAAAGAATCTGAAATCATGCTTTTTCATGTGCTGTAGCTTGTCTCAGATTCCCAGACAGAAGTAGATTCAAAGAACTTTAAACCTGGAAGGCTTGCTTTCTGATAAGCAAAACCTTAGGCAACATTAATCTTAAATCATACTAGAGACAGAGATAAAGAAATATTATATTCCTAAATGGATGTATCATTACATGAAGATATAATTCAGTCCTAGGTAAGTACTGAGAAAATAGAAAGCTTAGAATGGTAGCAGTCATAAGGATAATTTTTGCAAATGATCAAGATCCACTGGTATTACATTACACAATTCCCTTCAGTGAAGGGTATCTTACTGTGGGGGGGCGGGAAATCACATCGTTTTGAAATTAGTTTTACTGATACTTTTTGAAGTTCCACTACAGAAGTATTTAGTACTCCTTTTCCTGTTGTCAGGTCTACTTTCTTATACTAATATCCCAAAATATTATTAAATGGGGATAATTAAATTAGGATACTGTACTGTGATTTCATATAATGCTTTTTATGTAAGGCACTGATCAATTAACCACATAGGGTGTTTTCTGGAATACATAAAATCCAGTTCTCCGTACTAGTTAAATACTGAGTTGACTTGACCAATGAAAGACTGGCCAAAAATAAACTAAGATCATCTGCAAAGAGAGATTTTAGGCAGGAAGGGTTTATACAAATGTCTTCTCAGCCTGATGCATGGATAATATCTATCATAAGCTCTGCCCTGCCCCTCGCTCTGTGAAGTAGTACAGTGTGTGACCAATCTTACATCCCAGACTCATAAGAGTATTTAAGTATCTAAAGAGGGGACTTAAATGAGATTTACTTAGTGAACTGTTGCCTAACCATAGAGGCACCTGAACTTTACAGTTTTCCAGCCTTAATTTTTCATTATTAAAATTCCTAGGGATCTAAAGGTCTGCTTTTGAGCCTGTCTTGGTAGAACTGAACACCAAGGCACCTATCTGAAACATAGCCTTCTTTGGTACATGTAATTAGATATTCCTCTGGCTTTGCTTATAATATTAAGCCCTTCAGATAGCAATTTCAAAACATATGCAGAAGATCTAACCGTGTATAGAAGGTAGTCCTAGCTGGTCTTTTAAAGCATTGGAGAAAAAGGTATCTATCACTTTGTAGATGGTATGAGTTCCCTTCTCTACCTGAAGATATGCAAATCCCGCATCCTAAACCTTTCTTCCTAGACTTGTTAGACTACTCCCTTGGTAGGGAGGAAGAGCTCCAAGCCCCTTACAGATCCACCAGTTATGTGTTTTACTGGTAGAAGACTAGACCTGTCCTTTTTTTCCCAAATTTCTCAAGGCATTAAAGCCCACATCTGCAGAAGATGCTCAGAGATGTGAATCCTAAGTAGAAGGAAGACTTTCCTGGTATCACAGAGGCATCTAAAACATGGAAATATTATAGACTGTAAGGCACACAACACATCCTCAGTGTTTGCTTATACTAAGCACAGGTAACTCTCTGCCTGCTGTACTGCTGCACTTTAAATTCACCCCCCAGGAATTTGTTTGCATACCCTTTGTGTGCAGAAAATGTAACATACCCAATTCTATCACTGTTCTACAGAAGGCGACAGATTTGGCAGTTGAAGCGGCAGAAGTTGGTATTCTTTAGCTATTTCCATTAACACCTCTGGAAGCTGCCATAGGCATAGAAGTAAGCTTTGGCTGAACTGAATTGTATCCTTAAAGCAATTTTTATGTGAAGAAAAATGTAAGATGATTGTAAAATTGTGCATGAATCACCTTAAGAATTTGAGAATTGATCTTGCTTTCTTTAAGCCTTGTGTAACTCAGCCTGTTTCTCATTCATTCTAGTTAAGGAATTATTCCCATGAAACCTGGTAGGTTATGTGCTTGATACAGGTTTGTTCTCAGAACCATCTTTTTTTTAGATACCCTGCCACTCTTTGTGAAGGCTTGATTTGCCTGCCTTGTGGAAGCCTCTTTGCATTTTTGTAGTGTCATTGAAATTCATGGCAAGAACATGACTTTTTATTTATGCTGCTGTAAATTAGGACCCTCTTCACAAAAAAAAAATCATCTGCTTTGCACATATTTTGCTTTCTGTAGGCAAATCAACAGTGTTTTAACTGGAAAAAAGCTGAACACAAATTTGAACTCTGCTTCAGAGTTCTTAGTGATACAGCTTTTGTATGATCTTTCAGCCTTTTTTAAAAAAAAAGTTATTTCCTTATAATGTATACATGAGGAAGTACGTATTAAGCCCCAATGGGGAATATTATCACTCCCCATCCCCCTAGCCTTCTCCTGGTCTCCCCAGTCAAGACTGAAAGCCAAATATTACAGCTGGAAATTGGCTTGCACTGCTCTAGTTCAGTTTAGTTTCTTGTAAATATACATTGAGCAACAGAATACATTTTAAAGACAAGAAATACTTAGTGTGACCTCTTGTTTGTGCCATTAAGAAAATGCCAGTACTGTCTGACAAGTATACCACTACCATTATTTAATCAATTAACAGTTGTATTTGCCAAAAAAAATAAGTGGCTGTCTTTGCTTGCATGCTGGCTGACTTGTCTGTCTGTACATCTTAAGTTCTCTACCTAACTTGTCACTAAAATGCTGGCTGATGTCTTCTGCACCATTCAGCACAGAAACTTTCACTTGCTTCCCAGTTTGTGCTATGCAGCATGAAAAATTAATTAAAATATCAGTGCAATGTTGGTTTTCAGGTAGGTCATTAATAGATATGATAATGCTGCTGTAACTCTTCCCCC
>NW_009621278.1:2794-24039 GCF_000690535.1 Cariama cristata | reverse complement strand
GCCTGCCCCCTCCCGCCTCATTCCCCTGCTGTAGCTCTACGCCTCCGCCGCAGCGCCCGTGCTTTGTACCCTCCTTCCGCCTGCCAGTAATGCCATTTCGTGACCTGATGTATAACGCTTCCTCAGCGAGAAAATAATTTCCCCGCCCCTGTGCAGGGCAGAGGCTGGGCTTTTCCCACTTGCTGGGGAGCTGGAAGAGAGAAGTGAGTTGATCTGTAACTTCTGATCATGAAAAATCCACCATGAGGCCACCGTGACAAGCCCTAGCAGAGATGGGACAGCCCTGTCTGGGGTAGCCTGGCTGTGAGGAAGAGCAATCTTTTCTCTGCATAGACAGATACAAAACAGATGACTAATGCCTGGAAAGTAATAAAGGCAGGGACAGAAGCATAAGTGAATTTGAGTATTTTCTACTTGCTCACAGTTTTCATCCCTAGGTTTGCTATGGCATCTCTCAGCTGCAAGCACAGCTGCTCCTGTTGGGATACAAGTACACCTAACGGGCGTGCGGTGGTATTCTGAAATGCTGCCTCCAGGACGGGAGTGTGGCTGAGCCTGGCACCACCAAACTGCCTGGGAACATCAGGGTCTTTGCTGGGTTTATGCCTGGAGGAGGAGAGCTGGGTATCCCGAAGTGGCTGCAGCAAAAGGTGACAGCTCATGGTGTGGTCACAGGGACTCTGCTGGGCTGCTCAGTTCAGCCGCCCTTCATAGGATTTGGATACACTTCGGACAAGTCGCATGTATGCAACTTTGGATATGTGTGTATCCCAAGTCTTTGACTGTAGGTGCTGTTGAAACCTCAGTTTTCATTAACAAATAATTTTTAACTCCTGTGATTTCAAAGAAACATTTGTATATGTGAATAAATTTCTTAAATGCTAAGATAGCTGTCTGAATCTCCAGACAGCTTTCATAGGAAAAGAAGTGATTGATAACAGAAACAAGAAACCTTTATGGCTCCAACTATAACCAACATAGTTCTTATGTTCATTCTTCCCAGCCTGCATGCTACAACCCTCCCATTTCGTACCTGCCTTCTTCAGAAGTAAGATGCATACCATGTTTAGTACTCACATATGCTGTATAGTTCTCCTTCCATCAAACGGAAAATACGCAATGTACCCATCCACACTCTGCATTTTGTAGAAGTCATCCTGTATACAACTGCAAAATGACAGCAAAAATACAGCCTAGCACAGAATAGGACTCTAATTCGGAAAATGCAATGACCGCTTTGACATGCATAACATCCTGAGTTGCATTCATAGGACCAGAGTTTATACAAAGGCAGGACCTGTAGGACACTATTGTGCATTCACCTAACGTGACAATGCAGCTGCCAGTCTTGGAGCTGGTGTTTGATGCTTTTTATCCATCCATGTACACACATCTCTCCATTCCTCTAACCATTTTACTACCCCTTCCATGTGCTACTTAAATATTTGTTTTTGTGAACATTCTCAGCAGTTGTCTTGTGTCTGGGCCTACACTGGATGGAACAAGATTTTCTATTAAGCATTTGAGATGAATTGTAATGACAATGCTTATAGGTCTGCAAGCAGTTAACGCTGAACAAACTGGATTATATATATTTTTAGCTTGGTGCCCAGATACTTACTGAGTTGTATGTATTCAAAATTTTTAAGCTTATGAAAAAAAAAAAGCACTAAAATTTACTTTTATTGTGACTTAAATGGGTTTAAGTTCTGTTGTTTGTGTTTTGAATGACAAATGTATAGAGAACATACCTAAATTGGGCAACTTACTCTGTAAATTATAAGCTTAGGTCACATGCCATTTGTTGGCTGAGTGTTCCAAAGATCATATTGCAAAGCTCCATTTGCTCACTGCACACCTCCTTCATAAAAGAAGCTTTTAAAAACTGGGATGAAAGCTACACTGTGCAAGTTTGACTACAGGGATTCTGCTGCCCTTGGCAAATGGCAAATGTCCATCCTCAAAAAGCTGCAATGAACTATGAAAATATTTATGTAACAGTTTTCTGCCCCAAACAGGCTTATATTGCATTTTTAGCACATGTACCTCTTCTGTTGGCAACAAATAACATTCAAGACATCAAGGCTATAGTGCCTTACTTCTGAGAGTATTAATTCACAAATATTAAATATTAAGTCTTACAAATGCTAAGAAATATATTTTAAAAGTAGACTTGATGTAGAGAGGATTTCTGTTTTGACTGAGGACAAACTCTTCTGGTGTGAAGAGACATTTCAGCAAACTCTATTCTTGAGGTAAAGTTAAATTTCATAAAACTACAGCACTGTGTGTGTAGGACCCAGCTGTGTGTTAGAAGATCTAGGTTCCCTATCTAGGTGTGTCATTAATCTCCTGTTGACTTTGCTGAGTGAATTGTTTCCTCTAGCACTCTGTATCTGCTGTCTTACAAATTAGGTTACAAGCTATCGAAGGACTATTATTCAGTGCAGGATACACCTTTCATGTGCTGCAATAGAGATCTTCAGCCCTAGTTAAGTGATGTCCTTTCCTTGGGTGTATTGAACCTGTACACTTTTTCCAAAGCCACTTGCACTGTTCATCAAATATGACACAGATCTTTTTAGTACAGAAATCAGAACCTTTCTAAGAATCAGTCTGTTCATTCCTTGCCCTCCTTTTCATTCTTGTTGCTTTTTTTGGTCAGTAGGAAGGGGAAAAAGAAGGAGGAGCATAGGAACAGGCAAGCGCAGAACTGTCCTGCCAGACCTCCTGTGTTTGATAGCAACCAAAAAAAGAAAAGACCTGTGAAATGGCTGGCAGTAGACTCAACCTGAAAGCTGTAAAGTCAACAGAGCTTCCAACATCTGGATTTACCTGCCTATTAAAATACAGTGTTCAGGTCATTGGGTGGTATGGATTTGAGGGGGACTTTCACACCGATCTTTATTATTGTAAGGAAATGCAGTAAGTCACAGTAGACAGAACTTACACTTTTGTACATTACAAGGTACAGCTGGACAAAGGTGTACGTTTGGGGCCCCAGCTGCTAGCATAGCGTCAACACTCAGTAAAACAAGCACTGTGATATAGAGAAACAGGGTGAGATTTGAAAAAAAAGCTAAGAAAAGACAGACTTCAAGGACCAAAATGTTCCTGTTACATCAGGTGTGGCACAAATAGATATTAAGTATTTTGAATTTTAAAAATACCTGAATTCCATTTGGGAATCTCGGAAGGCTATGTAATTTAATGTGAAAGCAGTATGAATCCTGCCAGCCTCACTGACTCATGCATCTTGACTTCTCTGAACTCAGAACAGTTTATGCTGCTGACCTCTAGTTAAGCAGGATTTTGCCTCTCATGTATTGTTTTCCTCTTTCCTCTTGTGTTGGCATAAGCCTCTTTGGAAAAAATGTATGTATTTCCAAATGAAGGATTGCAAAGTGGTTCATCTGTTTTTCTCATTTAAACAGTAATGCTTTCCCACACACAACCAAACAGGAAGAGTGTCTCCACCTGGCAAACTTCCTTGTGCCTAGCAGTCTCACTTTTGCCAAACTTTCTGTTTGTTGAATGAAAAGCAGACTGAATATATGCTGACGGTACTGTAGTATTCACTCTGTGTTTTGAAAACATGGAGAATACCTTAGAGTAGGATATGGGATATAGCTTTCCAGTGCATCTGTGTGAAATATCTGTTATCCAACTATTGCAAAAGAAACAAATTGCCCTTTAGAATCTTTTTTTTATGACCTCACATTCAAATTCTCCCTCTCAGAGAAAATGCTGATCAAAGCACACATGTATTATAAAGAAAAGCAAGCTAAAATTTATTATGCATAAGCGCAGAAGAAAAAGCCAAACACCTGACATTGACTTTTTATTGATTTTTGTGTAAAACACAGTCTGTGGAAAAATAGATAAGAGCATTACTAATAATTTATAATAGCCCTGTTGAGAGAGACAGCACAAACAAATTGACAAACACAACTACAAAGAGAATATTGCACATGGGAGACATACTATGCTTACTGCAAGACACTGCCAGCAAGGCATAAGAAACAATATATAATGATAGAGATCATTCAAGTCAGTTCAATGTATCACTTATTTTAAAGGCTGTAATCTAATTAATTCAAGCAGTATCATATAATGATACAATATCAGTACTGCAACATTACTTATTACATTGACAGAAAATACTACAGGATGAACAGCCAACAAATCAAAAATTTGTGTATTAGGAGATGCACTGTCTGAAAGGAACTATGCATATGCGTCCATTACCACTGCATATATGAAAATATTATACTGAAAAACTCAGTCTATCTAATTTTTATGCACCTGATACATCTAACTTTCAGAGGAAATCTTCACATTCAGAGGAAAGCTGTTTCTTAACTATATTCATACATGTGACATTTATAGCCAATTGGGAACTCATTGCCTCATATTAATTAGCAATTTCCCTTAGTGCTAGTTGGGCAGCATGTATAGCTAATAACAAACAGACACACACACACACACACCATTTTATAGGCAATTAATGCCATATAAAAATACAAAGTACTTTCTCATGTTGGCACATCATATAATGCACAATGTTGGAACAAAAAGTTAAACGTGGCACCAATTCACAGTAGCCATTACCACAAGCTAGATATGCAAAGAGCTTGCAAAACAATTACAAAATAATTAATCTCTAAATAATTCAAGAACATGGGTACTTAATTAACTTGTACATAGTTGCCACAGCTAATAGACTTGTAAGATAAAATTAAAGACACATATGGAACCTGTAATAGAACTGTATTTTAGACAATGTTAAGAAAGAATACCTTAATATCCATAGAAAACAAATCACCTGTTGCTAAATACAGAGGCCTCCATTTTCTAATACGATGTGTAGAGTTGTATGTTACATATTAAGCACTATTTTTTTTTACTGCACAGTAATGAAGACAAATGAAGTTTATTTCATTATTCATTTTTCATTAGGCAGTAAGCAATTTATATAAAGCTACACAAAAATACTTTTATAGCAGGCTATTCCTCAAAATATGTATGTATACTTCTAAGTAACTAAGACATCTAAAGGAATTTAGTCATTCGTATTTAGGCAATTGAAACTAAACTTTTAGCCTCAGCTTATTTTCCAATGAGAAGTCTTAATGTGAGTTCTTCTATAGAAATCAATGTGTTTGATCACATGAATAAAGATTCCTTATGTGTCTAAACATATGCATGATATGATACATAATGTGCAGTAAATGCAGGAGTGTCATTTTACTTTCAGACTTAACAGTGTCTTGTTAGAGTGAATCAGTCCTTAAAGAACACCACAAAACGCTAAATCACAAGTCAACTTGTTATTCCAGTTAGAAGTAAATACATGGCCTAATGGGAAACCATATGTCATTTTGTAGCACAAATATTTCACAAAATGTCTTCATATATTTGATCTAAAAATATCATCTATTTATTAATACTTCTATATTTCAACTTTTCAAGTAACTTATAAAATCAAAACACATTTTTAATTTTCTACACACACAGTTTGAAAAAAGGAACAATACATCATTATTCTCCCCAGACACTTTTGGTAGTTCAAAATTTAACAGTCTAAACATTCTTGAAGAAATTTAACAATGAAATAACTTTTTGCATAGGAAAGAGGGCCAATACATTTCTGTATATACTGTCAGTGGTTGCGTTACAGTACAATATATATGGACTTTGACAGCAATTTTCAATTAGTACAGTATCTTAGTTCTGCAACATTATCGCCATAGCATCAAACGAATTAGATAATTGTAGGGAACATGAATGTTAATTACCTATTCTACAGAAGCGTAGAATTACTATAAAATAATAGCAGAATATTTAATTTTGAAATGTAATCAGATTGTCAACGGTAATGGTTTCTGCCCTACATTTGTTTAGAGGTACAAAATTCTGCTCTCAGTTACACCATCCTATTCTATCGTGCACAAGACTGGGGTAGAATGTAGCATGGTATTTATTCTATTAAAATTCTCCAAGACTTTCTGTATTCTAAGATTTATTTAAAGGGCTGAAGCACAAATGCCTCAGCTTTCTGAAGTTTCCCTCTGCAATAATGGAATAGGAAACAGGCCAGGAAATTCAGTTACATATAATTCTGCAAGCCTTTCAAGAAATATGCAGGTTTCTATACTGGAATGTATTTACAGACAGGTAAAGTAAGTTAGAAGTTATAATTGTCACTTGTTCTTCATTTTTATGTGAAAATCTCATTCATACTAGTTTAGGCTCCTGTCTATCTCCAATAACGACATGTTTTTCACTTAATGTCTAGAATGTTTGACAAAATAGTACTGTGCTTGTGTATCACCACAAGTATCACTGAAATAGCTGCATATTGGAGGAGAGACAGTAAAATTGGTACCTTGAAACTAACTGATTTGGTTTTGGAAAAAAGAAAGAATGCAAACTTCTTTTATTAATTTGATAGATTTATTAAACTTTTTTCCCTCTTCTGTCTTTTCCTTTCTTTTCCTGTAAAAAACTGGGAAAGTTTCAAATTTCTAAAAAGTTAGATAAATTTTTGGAGGAAGTAGCTATTAGGTACAATAGTCCAGAGGCAGCACCTGTTTCAAATAAGTCCTAAATTACTGATTTCCAAAAGGTTGATGGGTTATGTCAGGAGAAGAATCACTGGACACATGCCCTCTTTTTGGAAGCATTTGCCACTTGTCAGCTATTGGAGCCAAGTCTCAAGGACAGCCTGACCAATTATAGCTGTTATTATTGTTTACTTCTTAAAAAATGGCAAAATAAAATTAAATTTCTCTTTCCAATTGCTTCCCCCTAGTAGCTTAAAAAGGAGGATAAAACTGAGTTTTCCAAGTATTTGAAAATGAAAGTTTATGTACTGAAAAAAAGTTCTTAAATTTCTGTTGACATGCATGAAGTACAGTTGAATTTTTTTTTAAAAAAATTTTTTTCCTAAACCTCTGTTTTCAAAAGAATTCACTGACATCTCATTTGATACAGAACATGTTTAAAGACATATAAAAAATGCTTTAATTCTGGAAAAAATCATGCAAATATTTTATTTTTCATCTCTAGATTTGAACATGCTTAAAATGAGAGAAAGTTCAACTGTCTCCTGATTTGCAACAAATAGAGCATATACACAGGCTTGATGTGTAAGTTTGGGGAATATGGTTACCACAATGAAAATAAAATTGGTGTAGATTTTTTGATTTTGAAATGAAATTAAGAAAAACCAACACGAACTCTTTAGACTTAGGTTGCTGTAACTGGGGGCAGAGTTTGATTCTAGATTCTTCCTGTTCTGTGGAGCTGTTGGTTTCATTACAGATATAATGAGATTTACATGACTAGTGATGTTTAAGGATAAATTCAAGCTGAAGTACTGTATATTTCTGATGTATCATATCAACAAAAAATTCTTGCAAAAAGTAATAAATAATAAGTGAAGGTTCAGCTAAGAAAGTCAGATATCCTAAAGAGTGCAAATATAGGTAAGAAAAATATAATTTCATACAAGTAAAGAAAATTAGGACCAAATACACATTTTGATTCACTGAAATAAAAGTTTTGCTAATTAAGCAGGAGTGGCCTGAAGGTATGAGTTGAGTTTGGCTATTTGTTAGAGTAGAAACTGACAAAGCATTAATAATAAATAATTGTGAACATTCTTCGGAATCCCACAGGAAATGCAAATGTTAAGTTTTAGAGATAAATCTATTTTTAAGTACAAGAATAATAATTTTGTTTCTCAAAAATTCAGGCATGTCCCAGAGACACTTGTTGTAAAAGTAAGAGTTTTATATAAAAATATAAGATTGGATTTGCACAAAAAGATATTAAGAATTTAAGACAGACTCTGGGAAATTCATATATAATAACTGAAACTCCAGTGTAGAAACATATAGAACATGAGTATTGTGATGCTTCCCTGTTGTACCAACATAGTGGAAGTTTCACAGTGAAAGTGGATTTTTATTGTCGCAGATTTCTCAGCTTTTTTTTTTTTTTAAAATATGTCCTGATATTTTGAAATCATTCTAAAATCAAAAACTAGTTGCTTGCACACATATCTGCAAGTTTTTCTATACATGTATAACACTGTTTTGAATTTTCATTATATGATGTACGGAAATAAAGAGATGTCAAATGTCTAAAATCCTATGTAATACCTTGAAAAAAATGACCGTGTTCGTACAATACCATTTGCTTACAAGATGTATAATTACACCATACCTTAAACTGATTTTGCATATTCAAATAATGGAATGGTGTAAAACCACATACAAATAAATATACTGTACATGTGCAATCATCATTACAAATTAATTTAAATTGTTTCAAAACCTGATTATTTCCTAAATTGTTAACTCTATTAGTCTATATTCTGAACTCGCTAACCCAGAAGTGTGGTTTTAATAAAAGAAACACTGCCCAGAAAATATGGTATGAAGAAATAGCACTCTGACACATATGCTCTAAGTCAAAGAAATATCTGGAAAGCATGGTTATAATAAAATACTGTTGTGATATATCTGTGCAAAGGAGCATTAAAAAATTTGGATTTCATAATCATCTGCTCTCTGTAATTCAAAACAAAAGTATTTTTGTAGCTATCTGAAACAGTAGTCTTCTACCTATAAATTTCTCATAGTTTGGTTGAGAGCTTGTACTATATGCCAAGCAAGTCCACAGTGGCTTTACTCATACTTTAACTAAACTCCTAAAAATACAAGTTTATGACAAAAAAAACCCAAACCAAGACATCTACAACAGTGCTAACAAGTATTACTCTATCATCACATCACAGTTATCCTTTCTGGGGAGAGATGTGGAACAGACCCACTTGCTTCTTCTATAACATGGCTTTTCTCCCATCCTCTTCGAATTCTCCTCAGTTTCCTACTTACACATGGCAAAAGTAAAATGATCTTACCTAGAATTACAATGGAAGGCAGAACAAGGGCAAGAACAAAATTTGGTGGTGTATAAAATCTGTAATACTCTTCTTCAAAAGCTCTTTTCCATCCGTAAATCAGTACATGGAAAGTACTTATGAGCAGAGCAACGTATCCAAGTGTAGACTTTGAAAAAGAGAAAACAGGGAAAAAAGAAGAGGTAATAGTACTTGGTCCTTCATCCAACAGCTCTAACCCATTATTCTAACATTTCTATTAGACATCATGTTAAAATCTCTTACCTATATGCTATTTTAAATTAGCAATATGTGGCTTTGAAAAGTACAGACTGAACTAAACACTGATGTACAACATATCTCTGCTAGTATCTACAGGCCTTAGTCAAAGCTAAAATGAAGATGATTGCCCCAATTCTAACTAATGGAAGTCAACTTCAGGATTTGTATGTGACTAAGGAACAATCCCAGTGGTTATTGGAACAACATCAGTTGTGACTGGAAATTAAGTTCCCTGTTTCTTAACTATGAGGGTAGATCACTTCCAAGATTCATCATTATGGAACAATGCAATTCTGTTGGAAGACATCTGGGCCTAACACTCCAGATTTTTATCACTCGGAGAGGTACAGTTCGCTTCTTCCTCACAATGGGCAACATCCACTTGCATAATGGGAATATCTGGACTGCAGGACTTGGGCATACTGGCACAAGGCAATGATGCAGTTTATCATAAACAGGTAGTGCTGGATGAAACATGAAGTAGAAGGTTCCCACAGCACCCTGCAGAGGACCTCTTATCACGTAATCTAGAGCACGCCACAGAAGGTAGCGCTAATAGGAGTCATTCACTGTTTCTGTGAATCTGCCCTTTTAAGAACCCTATCATTGTATTGCCCTGCAGACTTGAGTTAAATGTGTCAACCTTGACTTTCCTAAACCATGGTAAAAAAAGACTACTATGCTTTGAATTCTGGTGTTGATCAAATGAAGAAAAACTCTCTTTGGCCAAAACTGATGTAGTGACTAATTTGGGAAACATCTGTAGAAAATCATCAAAACACAGAATGAATATTAAGAAAGGTAGCTGGCTACCAAGGGTTGGTTTAATTCCAGTAAACTGAGAGGAAAAGACAAATGCAGCCTAAGGGTCTATAATAGTTATTGAAAGAACTAATTCATTCTACTTCAAGATTAACCAGTTTCTAGGGAAAGGAGAATGTCTGAGCTAGTATCATTTGCAAGGATTCACAAATATAATGGTATAAAAAGGAAAATAATTTCTAGAGATTGGTACTGTATTTCTTAATTTGCCAATATTTATGCATTTTTTTTGCCAATGATTTCAGAGCCATATTGGTATGCTTTAGAAAAGCTGCACCCTTTTTCTGAAAAGAACAAATTGCTCCCAAAATATTCCATAAGAAACAGAACAATCAGAAAACCACTTGTGGATATGAAAATGGCACATGCAGTATCTGAACGGAAGTTCTGGTAAGAAATTTGGACAACAAACCATACTATCAAACCTGATGTTTGAATATGTTATTGCAGATTTTTGCTGGTATGACTGTCCTGAATTCATTGCTGTTACATCACTGCCAGCAGGGAAAAGGGCACAAGTGAATCATATCCCTCATTTCTTCATCAGACTTACTGATAAGAACTATAACAATTCTTAAAAAACAAACAGCAGGGAATTGTTATACAGACTCCTCCCAAATTAAAAAAAAAAAAATTTTAGTGTTTATTTAAATTCCATCTGCAAACTACAGTTTTGAGACATCTATGTATGTCTTTCTATCTAATGGTCAAAATGGAAGCTGAGAAGTACATCAGTACAGTTATCAGTACATCTTGAACTAACAGCACAAGAAAAACATACGATGCATCTCTATTAAGTTCTCTTTTTTGCCCCGTGGAAAGTTGCCATATGCTTCTTTGAAGTGTTGGCAGGGCATGTGCTAGTATGTACTGTACCATTCAACCACTCATCTAAAAATCTGACAACAAAGACACTCCTCGAGGAGCTTCCGTCAGCTACTGGTGGTATTTTCTTCTACCAGGCCCTTAATTGCCATATTTCTGTGCTGTACTTTTGACAGTAATAGCACCACTTAGCTAGAAAAAGGATGTCCTTCACAGAACTTAGCATTCCGCAGTCTTTGGTTTGTTCAGTCAGGGCAGATCTGCAGTAGAAAGTGCCATTAAGAGTATTTATCCCAGCTTGCAGCTACTGACAATGACTTTTCCATAAGTACAGGCAAGACTGGCTGCCTTTGCTACTTAAGTAAAACCCCACTGCAGGAGGCTGTGTCAGTACAAAACTTCTGTTTGTTATAAAGACTTGATTTTTCTGTATCTGTAAATGTTAAAGACAACACCAATGGCTGTACAGCAGTAAAATGAGGAAACTCAGAACTGACTGAAGCAGGGTTGGACAAAAAGACAGCAGCTAGTGCAGGAAAAGGCACTGTTGAGCAGCTGAACAGTAAAAATAAAATCAGTTGGTAGCAGTGGATCATAATACAAATCTTGGCCAGTGGTAGTGTCAGAAAGCCATATTCCAAAGCTGACTACCCCTATGGATGCTAACATGAAAGATGTTTCAATTATTGGGAAATGATGACTGTGCTGTGGGAGTTATTAATTGCTAGAAAGCAATCTGTTTAACACTGGAAAGGTGAGAGCGCTGCTATCACTGAGGTATCATAGAATCATACAATGGTCTGGTTGGAAAGGACCTTAAAGATCATCTAGTTCCAACCCCACTGCCATGGACAGGGACACCTTCCACCAGACCACGTTGCTCAAAGCCCCATCCAACCTGGCCTTGAACACTTTCAGGGACAGGGCATCCACAACTTCTCTGGGCAACCTGTTCCAGTGCCTCACCACCCTCATCATGAAGAATTTCTGCCTAATATCTCATCTAAATCTTCCCTGTTCCAGTTTAAAGCCATTGCCCCTTGTCCTATCACTACATGCCCTTGTCAAAAGTCCCTCCCCAACTTTCTTGTAGGCCCCCTTTAGGTACTGGAAGGCTGCTCTAAGGTCTCCCCGGAGCCTTCTCTTCTCCAGGCTGAACAACCCCAACTCTCTCAGCCTGTCTTCATAGGAGAGGTGCTCCAGCCCTCTGATCATCCTCGTAGCCCTCCTCTGGACTTGCTCCAACATGTCCATGTCCTTCTTGTGTGGGGGGACTCGGAGCTGAACATAATACTCGAGGTGGGGTACGTAAGGTTATTTCCTTCTGCACAAGCTTATGACTGGACTTTTCCTTCACTGGTAAATTCACACTGGTAAGTGAGTAGCAATATCAGTCGTAAGTCTTGGGAACTCTCTGCCTGGGCTCTAGGACGGCTGTTGGGAAAAGAGGAAGAACATCTTTGGTTGTTTTGCTTCCTTATCTTCCATAATACTGTATTTCCTGGAAGCTGAGTAAGAGATTAGCGCATTTCCTATAGACTCCCCAATCTTTTAGCTTTTCTCTAAGTCTTCCTGTTTTGCTTCTTTTCCTTCCTAAAGTCACTTTTTGATCCAATGTGGGAGATTCCTAGCCAAGGCCACTGATAAGCTGGACAAATTGGCATTGTTTGGGGCAAAAAAAAAAAAAAAGTTAGAGGAGTGGAAAAGAAGCAGGAGAAAAATCCCTAAAATGTTACCAGGAAGACGTACACATATAGAGACACAAATCTGCTGTAGGCAAAGCTGCTTCAGCAATTTCTACCTTCACAATGGTCGAGTAGTTCCAAGCAATTTATATATACAAAAGGTATTTTCCAAATCTGATGTTTATGCAAGGTATACTTCAGATTCCCCCAGTAACAGGATATTGCTAAACTTATAAACAGGCTGTAGCAATTCTGACTGGAATTTTACTCATAAACTTGCTAAATACTCATGTCTCATTCTTCTTTACCCTGGGGGAAAAGCACCCTATTCTTGTGAGAGAACCAAGTCAGGACAGCCCTTCCTCAAAGTGTGTGTGCAAGCAAAGTTTTTAGTACTACTGTCTCCAAAAAAACTCTAGGATTGTGCTAGCAGAGAAAAGGAATGTCTACAAAAAGATTAGCTTCCTACTACACAAATGGCAGATTTGCACTGATTTTTGTTAAGAAACATAAAGCTCAGCTTTCAAAGCCAGTCTGCTCTGTCCATTGCCATTTTGAGTGATGCACTTTGGACTTGAACCTTTGGACTGGAAAGCAAAAGCAGTAGTCATTTATGCTTACATTATATATTTGCACTTTAACTTCCTTCAGAAGACTGAAGGACCTGGTGCAGCACTGCTTGCAGACAACATTCTCCATTTCCATGTATTTTACGTGAACATTCAAGGACTGGCTTCAATAAATGTCTTTTTCTGTTTGCAGTGTGTTGGTTTAGGCTAGTTATTCTGCTCGCTCTGACAAAATACCAATTATTTTTTTATTTCTTGTCCATGTCTACCTTTGTTCCTTATCCAAATATGTTTAGAAGAGGAAAAGAAGAGTACTGAAGTGGCATTTAAGAAAACTGATGCATTAGTTTATCAGCCCCAGCTTCTTCCCTGCGTCTTTCCTCAGTAAGATTCAACTCTGGGTCATGTTAAGATGCCTGCAAAGTCTCATGCTAAGTTTCCATCAGCTAGGATCACCTACTGAGCAAACTCTTCATCGCTGTCTCATTCTGTGGCTCTTCCATCTGGATGTTATGAGTGTTTCTCTCTGAATCATGATGAAGTACTCAGGTATTTGTTCTGTACAGTGGTCAGCTCTGTACTGCAGCAACTCCAAGTTTTCTGTTGGTCTCTTAGCTCCTGGTAGGGCTGATGCAGTAACTTCCCTTTTGCATCTCTATTCAACCTTCTTATATCTCATTTCATCATGTTTATACTCTGAGGGAATGAGCAGAGCCTGAACTGGTTCTCCTCTTAAAGTCCTTTACCCTTGATCAAGTAGGCTAGAATTTTTGGGGTTGTTGACAAAAGTGTTGTGAAACCAGGCTAGGTAAAATGGAGGCATCTCCAAATAAGTGAGGATATCAAAGACAGTAATGATTTCTGGGCAGAAACATTCACAACCGGGGTTTCTTTACAGTATTAGGAAGACTGTGGTAGAGGTCTGTTTGAATCACTGAAGGTAGGGGAGGTGCTGCTCAGGGCTTGTACTACTGGAACAGGGCTAGAAAATAGTCTATATTGTATATGTTAATAAATTGTTAATCCTGAACTCAGATTTTCCTAGTAGCACTCAAGACTGAATATGTTTAGGTGCTAAAACCCTTCAGAAGTGGCCAGACCCTTATTTTGATGAAACTAAGATGAGCAAGCAATAGTATGTTGTTCTCAGTGGGAAGTGCCGAGGTGAGAAACTGTCTGAGTGTGCTAGCTAACTGATTTTTCATCTGTCAGATGCAAAACAAGTTCAGCAATTATTGTGGCAAATCATCTGAGATTCAGGACTAAAGCTAGAGACATGCTGCTTTTCCCAGATAAAAAAAAGCATCACTGAGATGATGGGCTAATAGTTTCACTGTTGGTCCCCCTGACTTAGAGAAGACTGAGAAAATTAAGTTCAAATTCACTTCATATTGCTCTTCAGTAGAAGAAAAACATAAAAGTATGATGATGTTTTATCTGTTCTGCTTGCATACTGGGTACAATTAAGCTTGTGCAGAAACGCAGACTCCTTTGACTTTATTGAAGAATCACTGAAAGTCTGTTTTCTGATTGAATAAAGCAAGAGGACTTTTTTGAAGGACAAGTAACTAAATGAAGAACAACTTATTTACATCCTCAGAAGTAATTAATGACAAAGTAAAGTACCTCTAATGATCATAACTTTAAGGAAATTTTTAGTAGTTCAATATTTTTTGTGATTAAAAATTGCAAATGATCATAATTAATTACCAATACCAGTTCTCTTCAACATGTAATGCAGTATCAACTGTAACACCTCCAGAGCAAACAACTTGTTCCAAATCAAATTCCTCAAAATACTGACAGATGATTCATTAAAGTTCATAATTATTTAAATTTGGAACTATTTTGACTTCATTTACGGTGGAAATAACTGCAGTAAACATGACACAATAAAAAAACCCCTTGTAGACACATCACTATGTGATTATTGTGTTGGTTTTGACTCAGTTACACAAGCCTGAAATTTGGAAATCTCAGTAAGGAAAAATAAGACACAAATGCTGGGTTTGTGGTTGGAAGTCATTACTGGATAAAGGCAACACTGCACTCAGGACTGAATACATATTTTTCCCTTTTGCGCTAATGTTTTACATCACCCAACAGCAGTACTATTGTCTCCGCACAGAGAACTCTGGATGGCAGGGATGTTGTAACAATATAAAATGGGTGTTTACTCCCTCTGAATACTCAAAACCATGAGCGAGAATAAACAGTTCTGTCAAGGGAACTCTAATTTGAAAAATTTTTCAGCAAGCTTTTTGTAGGCCTACCTGGAGTGTTCCACTAATGGAAACCCTAGCGGAAGGGAAGACATTACAGACAGAAGACCTCTGACAACTACAACCAAACAAGTGTTCCCCATCACTCCCTTTAAAATGTCTGTAAATTATGAAGCACAACGTAAGCCCTGAGCAGTAAAGTCAGTGTCTGTGTCCTGAAGGTAGGAATTTGTAAACAGTCAGAGGACCAAGAATTAGGCAATACTATTACCATGGCTATGTTGAAAAAATGTTAATCAGAAAAGACTGAGTTAAGACTACAGTACTGACTTCAAAGTCAGAGAACAAAACAGAACATAATAAAACCCAAAACTGCTTGTACACACTTAGGAAATTTATCACAAGACCGAATCCTAATAAAATTTCGTAACACTGATTGGTACTTAAAACTAATGGCAATTTTGTTTGGAAGCAAACATTAAGATGTTCATTAAAGCCTATATTTCTCAGTATTTTATGCTGGTTAGGTTTGCCTGTTGTAGATATTTCTCTGAGGAAGCAGGGCAGCAGAAGGCCAGGACCTGGAAAATCCTCTGCTTTTAATAAACGAAGCTTCATATTTTACTAATGGGTATTTTCAGTTAATGGGAATAATGCAGTTGAGAGCTGTATTAATTCCCACACAGTGGAGGTGAAGCAAAACTGAAACAATGACACCATGGCTGCCAGGGCTGTGCAATAAAAATCCTGCAGGACAAATTAAGTCTTCAATTTTAACAGCTCTGTGCATCTACATATAGTAGTATCTCATCAGTATCATTGCCTTTAGTGAGTTTGTCCAAATTTATCTAACTTGGAAATTCTAACAACAGAAAAGGAATAGATTAGTGCTCATTTGGTCTTAGCTATGTTGGTTATTTAAGACCAAGAACTGTAAAATGCAAATTCCTATTCTAACACTCATGAAGTGCTTAATGTGCGTTCACGGTAATATACCTGCTGACTAAGGATATGTTGTTTTTATTAACTTATCAGAGAGAGGGAAAAAAAAAGCCCTCATCATGTTGCAAAGTGCTTTTGTTCGTGATTGTGATCATGATCATCACCAAGGGATTCTTGCTAACAACAAAACCCCCTTATTTAAAAAGTAACACACCTGAATAAAACTGAACTCCCTCCAGTTTAAGGCACTGTTTACTGAAGGGATAGAAGTTACTGCCAGCAAAGAAAGCAATCCAAGACTCATTATTCCAAAGGAGATATACATTTCGATTCGCCACACTTCTTCCTCATTCCAAGAATTTTCAACATTTGCATGAACCTGATGAAAGAGCAGAAAGGAAGCACTTTATTTTACAGAATATTAAAAATATCAACATACGTTATTTTGCTGAGTAAAAGTCTACAGTGAAAGGACAATTATAAAATGGGGTCAAATATTTCAGAGGTTTCCTCATGTCTTGGAGAAAAACAACTATTTCCTTACTGCTAGTATTGGCTCTTGTTAGATTAAAAATATGTTAAACATGGAAACTTAGATGAGTTGTTAAAAGAAAATGTAACATTATATGCTATTTATAACAATTACATTATAAAAACAGATAAATCTGCGCATTGCTATACACTGTAGAAAAGTATCTGTGTTCTTCAGACCCTGGAAACTTAAAATCTATAATGGGTAAACCTGCAATTTGCTATTAGCTTGTTACATTTAGAAATAGTTTAGCATCATTTCCTGGTTTTGCTTCAGCTCCCTATGCTGAGTCCAAGTTATTTTGCCTCTTTCACTGTTGACATCAGATACACCCAAAATTGTTCTTTTTGGAGAGCTTTACCAGAAAAAAAGAAACAACTCATGTCTTTAACAATTAAGAGTCTTGCATATTCAATTATTTTTCCACTTGCAGGTGAACTATTGTGATATGGCATGTCTTGAGAGAGGTTCACTAGGAATATTAGCAAGTGAGAGTTTTACCGTATTACTAAACCCAAGATAATTTCTTAGTAAAAGTATCAGTGGGTCCTTTACTAATAGTAAGTGTGAACAATTACAGTTTCTTGCTGCCTTTTACAGTTTTGCTCTTCTTGCCTTTCTCTTGAGTTCAAATTTTCATGGTAGCCCTTTTAGAATTTGTAGACCCACTCCCCGTTAATTTGTTCTATTTGATTTGATTTCCTTAGTTTCCTTTCCTTTCTGTTCCATCACATCTCTCTTTCCTGTAGATTTTATGGGTTGAATGGCAATGCTGCTTTTCTGGCAGTGCTGCTTTTCTGCCACTTTGAAGGTGGTGATAAGCTACCTCACTGGCAAACAGGAGCGTCTGACCCTCTTCTAAAGGATGCCAGATTTGTCAGAGATTGTTTCAGGGTTATGCAAGACCAATTACTCCTGCCTGTAATAGATGATCTTCACAGAATTTTTCATGAACAAGATATCTTTACCACTGGTCCAAAATGTTACAAAGTAACAGCATTTTCATTTTATAAACAGAGATGTATCTGTAAGCATTATTACAGTATCTCCTCTTGTACTTTTCATGCTTATAAATGCACTTATGATATACATGCTTCCCCCATATGTTAAGTATACATAGAGAGGAACATAGCTCAGAAGTTTCCTGCTGTTGCTCTTACCCTGTCTACCCTACACTCTCCTTGTGTATTACTATCAGAGATTTAAGTAGGACACATCCTTGATTCCCCCACCACACAAATTTGACTGCAGCTTGACCCATGAGGTGAGCACAATGTTCAGATGTTTCTTTTAGTCTCCTTTCTCATTAGGCACTAGCTATGCATAAGATAACCCATAACATTCTCCACTGAAAACAGATTAAGAAAACATATATATTGTATTCATGAGCCATATGCATACAGCCAAGACAATTTTGGTTTACGGAACTAAAGATTGGCTTACCTGTTGATATGCCATATTGAGGAACAAGTATCGCTCTGATCTCCTCATAGGTAAGCAGAGGCTGTATGCCACATGCACTGTTGCAAAGAAAAAACTGAGCAGTCCAAGCTGCTTTCGACACTGGAGCCAGTTGTTGAGCCAAGGTGGAAATCGCTTATACTTAGTACTGTAGTAAAGCTGATAAGCAGCTGCAATAAGTCCTGATAAATACACTAGAGAAAGTAAAGTGATAGCAACAATTGGTAGAGTCTTGTTCACAATCTCAATGGGGATCTTGTAAAAGTCACTCTGCTGATTTCTCATGTATGGATGGATTACATCTCTGATGAAGGAATAGATGAAGAAAAACGTTGCCAGGCTAATGGCAATCACTACAGGCCCCTTCCACAGTGTGAACAGTTGCAGAGGTAAGTTTTCGATCTCCCTTGAAGATGACAATGCCCCCAAATCAATAGGAATAAAACTGAGCTGACGGGCAAGCTCAATAACTTGATGGCGAGCCTGAACGTTGTTACTGCATATATAGACCTGTTGGGAAATTCAAGTGAATTGTATGGAGTCAGAGAAAGAGACTCAAAGGCAAAAAGAAAAAGAAACCACAAAAAAACCTCCAGATCAAAACCACAGCACTACTGCTAAAGCAGTACACTGTTATCCCAGCTTGTATCACCAAGATGAGAATGAAAACAAAATTGACTGTTTCTTGGAGTTAATAATGAGCTGACTGTGGGATGCCCTGGTAATCTGCACACTGAACCTTCCCTCACTGAAATGTCCACAGGACTGGATTGAACTTGAAATAATGGCTAAAAGCATTTCAGAAAATCACGAGTCTCTCAAAAATACAGGAATCTTGAATGATGACCCTAAAATGGCTATAGCATAAACAGAATGCAAAGCAGAGAACTGTGTAATCTCTCCATGTATAACAATTTCGGCTTAACTTCACAATGGAGATTTCCATAAAAATTGAGTGTTTAACACAAAAGACAAAAACTGGTAGCCAAATAAGAGCTCCTTCTAAAGACCAGTTTGTGACATAGTTAAAGAAATACACTGCTACAAAGTCCTTTAAAGTTCCTTTTAAATTTAGAGTGGGCTATAGTTTGCCCAACACTGCTGATCCTCTGCATTAGAGCAAACACGATCTGTTTTGATGGAAGTTAATTACTTATAGTGCAGTGCTATCCTGAAAGGGGATAAAAATAGTACAGTGAGGTTATTTTTAAAATTATGCTAATCCTATATCAGTTGCATTCCATTTAAAATCTACCTGAATTGCCAGAAAACTCAAGTCTCCAGTAGTCACATTACACCAGTCATTTCTCATGTGTTTCTGAGAGTCCATAAAGCTGTGAAGGATTGGATTCTTGCATAGGCTTAAATCCATTGTATCACTTCAGCAAAGCATGAAAAACATAAAGCAGGATGGATTTGGGGAACGTACTGGGAAGGAATTTGAACATGATGTTCCCAAGCAGTCCTGGATCAAATGAATGATCACTTACAAACATATGTGCCGCCTCCTGTTTCCTCATATTTATGATCTTGGGGCATTCTAAAAGCTAGATAATTTCTTTCGTTCACTTTGCTGTTACGTCGAATACAAACATTTTTAGAACAGCTGACTCATGAGCCCTGGGACCAGGACCTCACATTTCTGTGCATCTCTTTCAATTGTTCACCCCATGTAAATCAATACTGAAACTAAAATATACTGGGAAAGACTGTCTCTATCCTTGTATAGAGCATAAGGATAAAAATTAACATATTTCCTACAGAAGACACTAAGACCCAATTCCTCTCCTCTGTCTGTAGTCATCTAAAGGTCAGCTGTCTAGTTTAAGACACATTTCTGTCTAGTATCCACATTTCCCCTGCAATCTTTAAAGATAAACAGCCATCTCAGGGGACAATTTGGACCACTTACTTACTCTATATGTCTTACAGTGGGATGAACTAGACTCTGAAAGTTTTATTGGCTACTAAAATTTAACTAAAGGCCCAATATTTTAGGTACATTAAGTCAGGCAGGATGAATTCCATGAGTTCTGGCTGCTTACATTCAGTTCCTGTCATTTTCATCTTACAAACAAGTTAAATTAATACAAATATAACATTTACCTGTCTGCTGGCATCCTTTGGTCCTAACTGCAGTGACCAAGCTGAAACGACATTGAATCCTTTGACAATCAGGGAATCTGGGAAAAGTGATGCCAAATACTCTGCATTGGAGTCCGGATATTGGTCTACTCTTGTATTATTGCTGACATCAATCAGAATTTTACCAGCGAGTAAATGTTTGAGGTCCCACAAAGAGGCATAATGTTCTCTGTGTATGGCTACAAAAATGATGTTTGCTTTTGCTACTGCATCTTCATGGTGAGTGACATCAACCACATGTGGAAAAAACTCAGCAGCAAGTTTAGGGTTTCTGCTTCCTACAACCACGTGGTACCCGCATCTGATAAGTCTAATTGCCAATGACTTAGCAAAATCTCCACTTCCAATGATGCCTATCGTGATTTTACTGGCATCCTTGATGCCATTGGCAACATTTGGTAGAAAAGTTTCATTGAGGTTCTTAGGACTTCCCATCATAGAGATTGATTCCATACTTCCAAGACACCAAACCTACAATGATTTCTTCTGAGGGAAAAAAAAAAGGAAAAGATAAAAGAGAAAGCAACAGAAGGAAAAATGCTTCATACCATTTTACGAGACATCAGAATCCATAAACACCTCTGGGAGCAAAATCTGTGGTTCTAAGTTTCCTGTTATACTTTCTCCTTAATAAAGTATGTGCTAATCAATTTTGCCTTGCCATGTGTGACTAATACAAGGAGAAACGTAAAATACTTCAAGCACTTCAATAATACAGCTATAGAAGTAAATGACATTTTTTCCATCTTCTATTCCCCATCTTCCACTGCCCTGGAATATTGGACCACAAGATAACCTTGCACTCTTGAAACTAACGGTAAATGGAATAATGAGAAGAAACATGTAGGG
>NW_009621278.1:0-2763 GCF_000690535.1 Cariama cristata | reverse complement strand
ACTGACTAATTATGAAAAATATTAGAAATATAGCTGGCCTGTGGCTGGCATAAGGACAGTGAGTTCATGGAAGCTGAATTCCATTAAAAGCTTATGCAGGTTATTATCATAGTATCCTATATTGGCCAGGAATGAAGGAATGCAAAAGTCTCAAAGCTGCAAATGACATGGCTACCGCCATCACAAGACATCTATCTGACATACTCACTTGGCAGCCTGGGAAATGGATCCAATGGCAAAGACAACAAGGGAAATTCGTCAAGGCCTACTCATGAGATCACTAATGACACTGCTATGTCAGACTGCCAGGTCTGGCCATAGATGTGTAAGGATTAACTGTGGGTGCAAGGGGAAAGGATTCAAGGCTTTGGGTCACAAATACGCTTAACAGAATTTTCTGACTAGGCGGAGAAGATAAATCCTGGAGACAAACACAGGGGACAGCATTCCATGAAAAGCTAATTGCAGGATGAGATAGATTTCATGCAATAATAGAAGGGAAGAGAGTTTTAGGACTCAAATTCAACACAGTAAGGGAGGCTTTGAAGAAGAACAGAGGCTAAGGCTCACAGAAAATTCAAAGAAATACTGCTATAGCTTTGGAGAGAAGAGGGCACAGAACTGCACTAAAGCTGTAACAATGACAAAAAGACATAAAAAGCCAAGAAAACAACCCCCAGGCGGGAAGTCTTCACATGAAACCACAGTTCTGACATGTAGTTCTGCATTGTAGAACAGGAATGAGTTCTGAAAATGAAGGAAGCAATGAGGAAAGGTTTCCTAAGAAGAAGCAAAGAGAAACCATGAGGTTGCTGTCTTGGGAACAATCAACAACAGACCACGTAGAAGGGAGGAGCTGAATGAACCTCTTCCTGAGCCACCATCCAAGATCTGATATGATGGTAACTAATCATCAGTGGGGGACTTTACCCAGCCATCAGCTAGGAATACAGTATGTGTGGTGAACAGCCTCCCACAATTAAAAGTAGCTTCGTGTTTCAGAAATTGGAGAAAGCTACTAGAAGAACGGGCACTTTTCGTTTCAGCTTTGGCTAGAAGGGAAGAACTTACTGAAGCTGGACTGAGACTAAAGATGGTAAGCAGTATGTGAAAGTGACTACAAAATCAGTATTCTAAGAAAAGATTCTAACAGTGAATCTTTCAGGCAGAGGCAGACCACACAGATTTTTATGCATGCACTGAAAAAACACTGACTTCTTACCACATGACCTGAAATGTATCTAACACGTGACCAACATACCAGTATTTCCTGTACCATGATGGGTTCACATCCAGGAACATAATGAGAATAGCTGTGTTTGGATCAGATAAGAGATATACATCAAGTGGATATGACAGAACACGTATGCTTTCACTATGTGATTACAGGGGCCCTTTTCAGTTCATGCCATGTGACGTGAAGGTGCTGCAAAACTTTGGGATAGAAAGGGAACCGCCATGAGGAAATGCGCTACCAGTACGATTTAACCATACTGCAGCCTACTTTCAGTTTTTGTCCAAAGGGTCCTTATGAGAGTGGGCATCAAGGATTTAGACACTGCTGTGGTGAGCTGAATTTGTCCCACTGGCCAAAGTTTCTCACTCCCTGTTCTAAGGAAAGCAGAGTAAGAGGAATGGAATAAAGCTAACCAACTTCATAAAAAACCCTCAGGGAATAGGCAGACATGACTCTTGGGCAAATAATCTAAGAGACGGAAGAGATCAGAGAGCTGGCAGTTACTGAAAGGGACTATATTAAATGCACAATAGCAATTCAGAGGAAAGAGAGTGTATAAGGCTGTTTAAACTGCACCAGGAGAGCTGTAATGACCTGAAAAATCACAAAAAAAGTAAAAAAAACAAAACAGGTGTGTGTGCATGGCTAAGGAACAGTATAAAGAGACACTGCTACCATGCAGGGATAAAATCAGAACAGCAATGGTGCAGAAATGAGTTATAACTAGTGAAGGACATAAAGGGTAGCAAGTAAAGGTTCCATAAATACAGTAATAGACAGAATACAAGGTTTATAACTTAAAAGGAACAAATTATAGGTGACACAAAGTAGGACAAAGTGTTAAATGTCTTATTTCAGCCCTCAGTAGAAAGTTAATTGTGAACAGAAATTTAATGGAATTCCTTTTGCAGGGAGACAGAAGATGAGGTCAAAGTGGAAAAAAGTAAGTTAAGAGTAAAGGATAAACTTAAAGGTAAGATAAAGATTTTTCAAGTCAGCAGACGTTTATGAAACCCTTGATGCTTAAAATGCTGATCAAAGTGACATCTTGAGAACTCAGAGAGGTCAAGAGAGGCAGACTAGCACATACCTCTAAAAGAGGGGAGGAGGAGGGCTGAGGAAAGCAAAGACTTGTTAGCCTACCTTCAGCCTCTGGACAGATTATACATCAAGTTATTGAGCAATGAATTTGTAAATAGTTAGATGGGAAGCAGATGGTAAGAAGTAGCTAAAGTGGGTTGTTCAGGAACAGAATGCAACAAAACTAGCCTTCTTTTACAAAATATCTGGCTTCACAGATATAAAAAATAGTAGAAGTGGGATAAATTTGACATTTGCCCTTAGATAAGCTAAGAAAACACTATAGAGCTATGTCAGCCAGAAGGTGACACAGACGTGAAAAACTGGTCTTGAAAAAATAACTACTGGAGGAGAAAAACGACCAAACAGAAAGCCGGGCTGTCACTGAATTTGTGACCACCCGCTCGGGCGCGAACTTACGGGCTGAGGGCCGAGGCGAGGGGCTG
>NW_009621277.1:0-2293 GCF_000690535.1 Cariama cristata | reverse complement strand
CATCGATCCAGCCTGTCCAAATCCCTCTGGAGAGCCTTTCTGTCCTCCAGCAGACCAACACTCCCACCCAGCTTGGTGTCACCTGCAAACTTGCTGAGGGTGCACTCGATCCCCTCGTCCAAATCATCAATGAAGATGTTAAACAGAACTGGCCCCAACACTGAGCCCTGAGGAACACCACTTGTGACCGGCCGCCAACTGGATTTAGCTCCATTCACCACCACTCTCTGGGCACGGCCAGCCAGCCAGTTTTTTACCCAGCGAAGGGTATTCCTGTCCAGGCCATGAGCTGCCATTTTCTCCAGGAGGATGCCATGGGAGACAGTGTCAAAGGCCTTTATTTCACTTCAGTCATTTTATAGTTCTCAGTCTGGCAGACTTCCAGTGTCTCAGTTTAGCTATTTTTTTTCTCCCAATTACTCATGAATCACAGTAATCAGACATTCCACTGAGATATATACTTATATACTTTTAAAACGGCAGCTTTATAAGTTGAATATAGTGCAGCAGTATGCCATATGATGACCCCACTTGAAAGCTCAGTACTGGTGGATCTTTGTGTTATCTTTCCTGCTAAGCTCTCTATATTACTGGAGCTGGAATTAAAGGACATAAGTATGATATGGATATCTGTAATAGTTGAATACAACTGGTTTGGAAAATATGGTGGAACAAGCAGAATTTTTGATGCATGGGAAGGAAAACAAAATACAAGGTATCACCTTTTAACCAATGAAATATTTTCAATTGTGGAGAAGGAAATTTTGAAGAACTCTTTACAGCTTGAGGAATTTTCTGTTTAACCTCAGGGGATCAACTCTAGCATATTCAAATAATAGTGTTATACAGAATTTTGTAAGAATGCTGATTGAAATACAATGAGCTGTATATGCTTACATATAGCAGTAAGCTTTTGAACAGATTGAAGGCCAAGGTCATAAATAAGTTTATTTCATGACTTTATTATTCACTTTTAACTCTGATTTCTCTTAATGGGAGAGAAATTTTATATATATGTGCATTTCTGTCTGTGAACAATAATTTTGTGCGTTATGTTTTAAAGATACAACATTCCGCATGCAATGAAAACATCAACAAGATACGAAAGAAGATTGATGGGGAGCACGCAAGACACATTTAATAACCTGCGAAGTGATACTTAGCACTGTGATTTTCTGTGGCCTGTCCATTTGGTTAAACAGCTCTGCAGAATCCCCTCTACCCATTCAAGTGGAATGTGTGCTGTCTGTTGTGAGCATGAGTGATAATTAATCCAGTGTGTTTCTGAAAGTGGATCAATCAGCACACAGTACAAAATCACAAAAACAAGCAAGTTAGACTTGTGAGCCAGAGTAAAATGCACCCTTTCTGAAGATGACTATAAATGTTGTCAGAAAAACATAGCGGGGACGAGGGGAAGAATAAGAATTCTTAGTATAATTTCATATCCGATTCAGAATGCAATAATGCTATCTATTTAATTAACAGTCCTGATAATACTACCTATATGCACAAAGATTTCTGGAGCCCTGGGGAAAGCATTGAGAGCCATGCAGCACAGAAAAGAACCTTCTCCAAATGGAGCCAAAGAAAAAAGATAAATGTATTAAAATAAATCAGAAAAGTTCAGGAGGGGTTTTGAGTTTGTTAATGTCCATGTAATTTTAATCAGGCCCCTGAGTGCCTCTGTCCTGCAATCTCAATAAGGTGAAGGAGCTCTGTTTGTAAGAGCACAGGGGAAATGGAGTGAGTAAATGTATGTGTTAAGTAGGAAGATGGGGATGATACGATGGGACTGTGCAGTTTAAGACTGTATCATCCTTCAAGAGCACTAAGGGGTCAAGTTAATGATCAGTGGTAAAATGACACCTGCTTACTTGCCTGCAATCTAAACAGCAAACTGTCTTCTGTAACTATAGAACTATTTTTCTAGTTTTACGATTCAAAATATGCCTCTGAAGCACTTATAGTTGGCATTTCCCAGGAAAGACTCTTTCCTCTCCTGAAGCATTTTTCCTTATCAAATTTTGAACTCGTGCTATGAACCGTGGAAGTTTCAATTGTGAGTTGAAGTGCAAAAGAATTTAAATAATGATTCTATTATCTTTTTTTCTAAATCACATGATATCACATGCAGTTTTGAACTAAACAAAAATGTTTGCAAGTCCATATCCATCAAATAACTTACTGCAATTATGGCAGTACTAATCCTGTGGAAAGGGCAGTCACTAGGATAATAATGAAGTATCATGGAAATTCAAGCTCTTCTCCAGTTATTTATTATATTATATAT
>NW_009621276.1:0-14394 GCF_000690535.1 Cariama cristata | reverse complement strand
GTCACTGGGTGCCACTGAGAAGAGTCTGGTTCTCTTTTTGGCTCATTCCAATCAGGTATTTCCTGAAAATAGAATCACATTTTTTTCAGTATAGCATCCATAACAGTAAAACAGCAGGTTTCAGTACTAAAATATTTGTTTACAGAACAGTTAATGAACTCTTAAAAACTAATATTCTTATTTTCTGTTGCTTATCTGTGCTTATCACTGAAGGAACTTTTGCCGATTTCTGTTAATGCCATTCATTATTTTCCTATTTAGTCTTCAACTAGGCTTTAAATCACCCAATTAACTGCAAAATTATGCTTACTATATTACCTGAGCTTCAATTAGCTTTCAGAGTGACAATGAGGTACAAAACTTTTGTGAATAGACTCTGGGTATCATGTTACCCTGTAGAAGAATAGAGAGCAGAGATTCTCAGGAAAACCGGCTCTGAAACAGGAAGCGTTATAACTCTGCTGAAGTGGTCTGTGGCTGATCTGTTTTGCAGTAGGCTGAAGGGTCTAGACTGCAATGAGAATCTGAATTAGTCTGTTTGTACAGCACAGCATAGATCTTTCAGCTTGACTGGGGCTAGTTCTGGGATTTCTAATGCACCACTATAACGTCTGGTACAGCTATAGAAAGATTTTGATAGCTGCACAGAGATAAGGCAGCAGTGAAAAAAAAAAAAAAAAAAAAAAAAAAACACCAACACAAAAAACACCAACCAAAAAACCCAAAACAACAACAAAACCCCCACCCTAGTTTTATTTTATCATCTTGATGCAATGTTCAGAAGTGCTCCCCTTTGACCAAACTCTGCCCAAATTGAGTTCTATGGCAATAGTAAACACTTCTGAAAACATCACCTTCAAAACCAAAAGTAACCCCAAGTGAGGTTTTGTTGATTATGGCAACTATGTGAAATAATGAATGCTTGGTGTTTTTGATGAAGCTCTCTTTTAATGCAGTGAGTGTAATCTTTGTCCTACTGAATTTAATAGCCATTTTGCTATTGATTATAGTGGAACTGGGATTTCATCCTCTGTCACAATGGAGTAATCATTTCATATGTATCAACTCCAGAGTCTTTTATGGCTAAATGGCAAAACCTAATACTATTATGCTGCTGTTTCCTTGAAAATCTCATAAGTAGATATCATAGATAAAAGTAGATGCAATAATGAAGTAGGAACAGTGGGAAAATTAACAGGAAAAAAACAAAACAAAACAGAAAGAAAGAGTACTGCACCAAGTTTCCTAGACTCCTGTTTTCCTTTTTCATTATAGAATTGTCAGAATCGTTTAGGTTGGAAAAGACCTTTAAGATTGTTGAATTCAACCATAAACCTAGCACTGTGAAGACCACCACTAAACCATGTCCCTAAGTGCCACATCTACACAACTTCTAAATATCTCCAGGGATGGTGACTGAACCACTTCCCTGGGCAGTCTGTTCCAATGCTTGACAACCCTTTCGGTGAAGAAATTCTTCCTAATATCCAGTGTAAACCTCCCCTGGTGCAACTTGAGGCCATTTCCTCCTGTCCTGTCTCTTGTTACTTGGGAGAAGATTCTGACACTCACCTCGCTACAACCTCCTTTCAGGTCGCTGTCGAGAGCAATCAGGTCTCCTCTTAGCCTCTTTTTCTCGTCTAAACAACCCCAGTTCCCTCAGCTGCTCCTCATCAGACTCGTGCTCTAGACCTTTCACCAGCTTCGTTGTCCTTCTTTGGACACCCTCCAGCACCTCAATCTTTCTTGTAGTGAGGGGCCCAAAACTAGACACAGGACTCGAGATGCGGCCTCACCAGTGCCCCCAGTGAGTACAGGGGGACAATCACTGCCCTGGTCCTGCTGGCCACACTATTTCTGATACAGGCCAGGATGCTATTGGCCTTCTTGGCTACCTGGGCACACTGCTGGCTCATGTTCAGTCGGCTGTCGACCAACACTCCCAGTTACTTTTCTGCCGGGCAGATTTCCAGCCACTCTTCCCCAAGCCTGTAGCGTTGCATGGGGTTGTTGTGACCCAAGTGCAGGATCTGGCACTGAGTCTTGTTGAACCTCATACGATTGGCCTTGGCTCATTGATTCAGCCTGTCCAGATCCCTCTGGAGAGCCTTCCTACCCTCAAGCAGATCAACACTCCCGACTAACTTGGTGTCATCTGCAAACTTACTTAGGGTGCACTCAATCCCCTTGTCCAGATCATTGGTAAAGATATTAAAGAGAACTGACCCTAATACTGAGCCCTGGGGAACACCACTGATGTTACATTTGTTTATAGAATATGAAGCAGAAAATGCGGTGAAAGAAAGGTAGGTTATTTCCTTTAATAATTAACAAAATCAACACTTTTTTATCTGAAAAAAAATCACAGGTATTTTAAAAATGTTTTAATGAAATCAAATTATTTTAGATTATAATGAATATCACTGTACCAGTGGCAATGAGGAGACAATAAAAAAAAAATAGAGACCAAAAGCTGTTAGGAGAAGCTGCACTGTGATATCAAGTAATGTGGTATCCAATTCAGCTGTTGGTCTGTCTTCCAAGCAATGGAGCCGCATACTGCATCCCATTACTGTGGACAAGGAATATGTGTATAAGCTGTATGACATGTTAGGAAGTGGTTGGGAAGATGCTGTTGCTCTCAGACCTGAAGCAGGCACTGACATGGTGATACGAGGATGTTTGGGCTGTCCGTCCGGGTGTTCTCCTGCTGGCCAGAGAAGGGACCCAGCACTACCCCATTGCTGGTCCTTCTAACTGCCAAAGCAGGCCATGTGGTTGTGTGGTATGGTTGGAACAGGCTTTCCTTGTTTAGGCTATGCTGTTCAAGTGCAGAGCTGTCTAACAGGTACCCCAAAACAACACTGATCATGGAATTTACATCTTTTATTATCCTTTTTTTCAGTTTCTTCACCCTCTTTTGCTTTGGCCTCATACCTCCCTTTCTCCCGAGTCTGAAAGCTGTGAGATATTGACATGTAGGTAGAGTATTTTTGTTGTTTTGCTGGCTTGTACCACTAGAGTGAGCCCTTTTCTTGCCTGTAGGTTGAGATCTTTGAACTACTGCTGGATCTTGTCCCACTTTTGTACATCTTTGTTATCTACCTCTGAGGTCATTGTGCCAATGATGCACTATTGTACGATGTCTCACAGTCCTGAGCCATGCTACAAATTCCAAGAGTGATATCAACTGTAAAAGATATATCTGATATAGCATGTCTGTGACCTCAGATGTCCACCATTGGTGTCAGGTGCCAGAGTTTCTGTGGAACAAGAATTTAGCTCTTTTATGTTTTTAACTAGAAGCTGTCCTCTGAAATTCAGAGTTATAAATTGACCAACTGTGAGGTCACAATAAATATTTTGAACGGTCCTGGAGCTATCATCTGCATTTTGTGCTTTATAGGAATTTCTTCTGTACTGTCATATAATCATGGTCTTCTGTCATCTTTTAAGGAAAATAATGTGATTGCTATGGAGTCTTGGTTAAGACACAGGGCCATTGGACATCCCAAAGAGTTCATCCCAAATCAGAGTTCATGTGCTGACTCTGAAACAGAAAGAAAGAAAGAATAATGTTAGATGGGCACTTAGTTACAAGCACATACTTACGTTCACAAACATGTATCAGTGGTATGTGTTTGTATAAATGTATGTATCCACTACACACATAGGTGAACATGTTGTTTACCTATACATGCAAAAGAAATCATGATAGCATGCAGAAGCTACAAATCAGGCTCTCTATTAATATGTGACCTAATGGCAGATGGAAAAAGAGACTGGCGCCTAAGTGACTAGAATGGACCCCCTGGGAAAAGCTATACAAAAACTTAGTGTTGTTGAATTGCTGTCATCCCAGAAAGCTTGTTTTGTCATCTGAAGTTCTGCACCGTTTATGCTCAGTGGCACTACCATCCCACATGGTCTGAGAGGCTAAGTGTCACCTTCATGCTGGAATTTGTTTGGGATAGACTAGGTGTTCTTTCTCATAACTCGTAACTACAGCAGGGGAGGTTGACTAGATAATGTCCAGAGGTCTCTTCCAACCTCAGCCATTTTGTGCTTCTGAACTCTCTCAAAAGGCTTATCACAGAATGACAGAATCACAGAATGGTGATATAAGATAGTGATATAGTCTCTCCTCCTAACACAGCTGTTCCATCATTTGATCATTTTACTAGCCCTGGAGCTAACACTGAGGCTCTGATTTGAGGAGGGAACAGTTGATAGAGGTGATAACTGAGGTCTACAAAATCATTAGGGTGGTAGATAAAGTGAACAAGAGTTGTTATTCACCAAATACTGTAATATTAAAACCAGGATAACCTCAATGAAACCAGTTTAAAGCAGACAAAAGCAAGTTATCCTTACACAGCAGTTAGTGAACTTCTGCAGCTTGCTGTCATAGGAATCAGTGGAGGCAGCCTGTGCCAGCAGGTTCAAATTCATGGGTGAACAAATAAATAAAGAACAAATGGATACCAAAAGGAATGGGCAAAGAGACACACGTCAGAATCCCTAATAAAATAATCATGGGCTCAGAGAAGGAATGATGGGAGTGGGTCACAGAAAGGGACCAGGCTCATGTGCTGTCTCTAAATATGTCTCTGATCACCTCTACTGATGACAGCTTGGCCTCGACTGGTCTGTCCAGGAGAGCATGGCTTACATTTTATTCTTATCATTTATCTTCTTTTGAGAGTGAGCCACAGTTCAATCCCCAAAATTTTTAGGAGAGGATTAAACAAAAGATTTAATAAATGATTAATGAATGATAAGTCAAAGAGGGGAGGAAGCATGAGGATAACAATGCCACAGAGATTGATATGCAAAGTATGAATTTTCCCAAGCTTTAAAAAATTACAATTTAGGCTATTAAATCCATGAAGTGATTTTTAATTTTTTTTTCCTATAAATGCCACATGTCATTCTTGATTTGTGCTAGCCTGAGAAGATCTGATATATACCATCTCAGCAGGACTGGAAATAGGAACTTTTTCACAGAATAAACAAACAATTCTGGCATGCTAGCTGAAAAGATAATGTGGTGAGCTCAAAAGATAACTAAGCAAATACACTGCAGTATCATACAAATTAAAATTATTTAGTTTACTTACAAGGTTCTTTAAAATATGATATATGGTTTTTGGTTTGATTTGTTTTTTCTGTCATATTATTTTCTATACTACTGAGGGAATTTATATTCTTTTGTTTCTGCAATGTAGCAAGTATCTTTTTAAAGCTTTTCCAAAAAATAATTTTAAAATGACATGTAGAGATTTTTGTAGCGCTAATTTAGGATGATAGGCAAAATTCACTAATGATTTCTTTCCTTGTGGCCATCCCAGGCTTATGCCTGAAAACCATTGCATCCATACCATCATGTGTTCTTTGGAAATATAATATGCAAATGAAAATTCTAACTGGCTAAAGACAGATGCAAGCTGGAAATTTTTGATTACTACCCTTAAGAAAAAAATTAGGACAAAAAGGAAGCATACATAGTAAAAGAAAATAAATCAAGTGTGAAGGGCAAATCAGGGGATAAAATGAAAAGAAATATGGTCAATACTATTTTAAGGAAGAAAAGCCTTTTGAAGTGAAAATGGGAGCAAGTAGGACAATATTAAAAACATTATTTGAGTCTGTATAAATGATTACAAGAAATGTCCATACTGAACCCCTATAGAACTGTTTCTTAGTATAATAACTAGGTTACTAGTAGGGAAATATTAATTTAAAATGGAATAGACAGGATTTTGATTACATGTACACCAAACTGAAAATAATCTTCGTATTCCATGAGCTGTGATGTCAGTTGTTTTGTGCATTTCTGGCAACCAGGCATTATTGTTACCTCAGTTTCCACCTAACATGACACATTTAAATCAAGAATTTACATCAAGTATTTGTATGTATCATCTTAGATTAAGACAAAAACCAAATGGGTGGAATTCTTGTGATTTAGGTTTACTCTTCCGCTAACTATTAGATCAATCAATTTCACCGTATAGCTCACTTAAAAAGGAAATACTAGGAAAATGTACAAAATTATAATAAAAAACTGTATGTTAAAAGTCTTTTGGGATTAATATGTAAAGCAATATTACCACTTCCATCATCAAACCAGGAATGGATAGAATGAAATATTATGTATATCAGGTTGTGAGGTTTTTTTTAGAAATGTTACTACATTCATTTTTAATCTATATTCTCCTCCACTCTCCATTTTATACCTTTTGCATTTTTTTTGCACAGTAAACTGTCTAGCACTATGAATTTGGGTGCAGTTTACTCAATGCTTTATTCACTTTTGACTTTTCTACTGCTGAGAATTTCCATAAATCTGCTTTAGTTAGCTACCACAACTACATTTGCATTTCCTTTGTGCCATCAAAGGGGTTTAACACAGCTGAAACATCCCAGTGAGTCTAGCTATGTGTCTTTATTCACAATATAGCAAGCCTCAACCAGGCTGACATCTTTGTGCAAAGTATTCTGAGAATACACAGGAGGTGATAATCTTGTATATATGTACAGACAATTTTGTAATGCAAAAGTCAAATCATACCACTATAAAACAAGTGAGCAGGAAAAGAACAAAAAAAAAGACTTTTTTTCCCCCAACATTATTTTTTAGCTTAATAAAATCAGAGCCGACAAGTATGATGTATGTTAGACACATTATATAACTGTAAAAAGACACAAAGAGAAATAGAGACCTTATTTCTTTGTTTTACTTTCCTACATCTCCCATGATTTTATTTTAGATATCAGCATCTAAGTACCATGCCATGTAATGTAATAATTTAATTCCTTCAGCATTTCCATCTTACCTTGAAAAACGCAAGTTTCAATTTAACTAGCAATTAATCTTTTAAGTTGTTGATAGCTCTTTGGACATTATATTTACTAAATAATTGGAAAGTAATTTTGTGGGATTGGTACTTGCCTTACAGCTTAATATCAGGAATGGAAATAACAAAGAAAGAGACAAAGTCCACAGTGTGGAACTTTGTTGGCAATAATATACTTTTTTTTTTTTGAATAGTGAAATTTCATCTGACAGTGTATCTAGTTCAAAATGCCACCATCTGAATAGCTGAATAACTCCTGAGAGTCAAGTGAAATCAGGATCTGCCTCTGTATTTTTTGTAGATTTGGACAGACATTTTATCAAACTGCAATTAAATTTAAAATAAAAAAACAATCTTTTTTTTTAAAGAGAGTATTTTTTTATGTTTATTTATAAGTTCTCCATTCAGCTGAATGAAGAGTGAAGATTATTTCTGCAGATCTTTTCAGATCGAGAAAAGTAGAAAAACTCTCTCAAAAAAGTAGTATCTACTAGGTTGCTCTGACAGTTACAGAGTATTTCCTAACCTCACTCTATGTTGTTGCACACCACAGGTCTTCCTCCTGGCCACGCTTCCAGCATGCTCCACATCGCGACAGTTTATGAATGAAAGTGTGGCTCCTTTGTTGACTCTTATTTTCCCTTAGCAGTCTCTCACACCTTACCAGCTTCCTAAAAATCATTAAGAGTTGCTGCAGGTCTTGTTGGCCCCGTGTGTGGTCTGCTCTCAGACTTACTGGGTGACATGAAAGAGGGGTGCTACTGAGCCTCAGAGCTGAGTCCTTCTGGGGGGACTCCACCAAGTATGATATTTCAGGCACACTCTTTGCAATATTACAATCTCTGTGCCCTCCAGCCCATGGGAAACTGGCCAACAGACCACAGACCAGGCGAGCTATTTCTGTCTGGCATATTGGATCAAAAAATCAGAGATACATAGTGGTGATCTACAGAAAATAAATGAGATAGCACAGCAGTTCTGAGAGAAGACTCTATAATGGAAACTGCTAAAGAGACTGTAAGGAGAATAAGGTCAGACAAGCAGTTGTCCTGCATATTGCCCAAGGATTATCAGGTCTCAAATCTCCCATCGGTATACACCACACCTTCCAGTTGCAAGCATAGCAAAAAATGAATCATAGTAGAAATCATCTTTGAAATTCACACTAAAGTTCCAGAAAATTGCTGCATTCATTAAAAAATTATCTTTTACTTTCATGAGGTTTTGAATATTGCTCTTTTATTTGTTTCTTTGGGGGAACAGATGTGTATACATCTCTTTCTTTTATAATTCAGTCAATGTGTTTAAGATTACAAATTCTGAAACACTCAGATGGGGAATAGAATATTTCTTTCTGTATAGAGTTCTGCTCCATAATTCCTTTTCAAAAGATGATATCAATAGCAACTTTTGAAATTAGCACTGAGACACAGTAGGAGGTAAGCTACCTCTGCAACACCTCCCCCACCCCGCTTGATAACAATAAAAAGTAAAAATCAGAGAGGCTGGTAGAATGACTGAGCATCAACAGATTTATCTTTCTCATCCTTTCCCTATCAGGTCCACATACAACATAGTAAAAAACTGGAATTACTCTTACATCTGAAATGTACAGCTCCACAACGGTGAAGTAAAGCTAGTACCCTCACACTGAACAGTTACTTAGATTTGTCCTTTCAGTAAAAAGAAGAAAAAAAGAAAAAAAGAGCACAACAGTCTGAAAAGATTGTACTTCTATTTTTCCAAGTATAAGTAGTTAGACCACTGTAACAACTCTGGTCTGAGCAATGAATATTTCAGAGAGATAATACCTAGCAACATCAGAGACTGATTGAAGTGTCTGAGTATGAGGGATAAAAAAAACAGTAACTGTGAATACTGTAGTAGAGTTGCTCTGCTCAGCAGGTAACTACTGAACTTGAGAGTACCTTACTCACAGCTCCCAAGTGACTCCTGACCAAGGGAGAGAAATCTGAAGGAAAATGTAAGACAGTGTCTTTCTGAGTCTGGAACAAAATGAAATAGATAACTTACTTTCCTTTTCTCTAAAAGAGAATAATGCATTTACACATTGAAGACATGCTGGAATTAGAAAAAAAAGAATAAAAAAAAAGCTTTACTATTCTGAAACCTTTCTTTCTTCTGTTTTGCTACCTTCCTCTAGCTTCCTCCTTAGACCTTTTTGATATTTGCTTTCTCAACATAAAATCTTCTGTGTGAGTGACACACTTGTCCTAAAGAAACTCTCTCAATATTTTTCAGTCTTTTCTTACATTCTTCAGCATGCATTTCAGCCCTCTGATTAGAGATATGTGTGTCTAATTTTGCAGGAAGATTTAGGTTCTTAGATTAGGACTAAAAGGTATTTTTTGTAATTAATTTAGGCTAATCTAAAGTATGGTTCTAAAAATCCCTTACCAACTCCTCATATGTCTAATACTTTGTCTGTGCATTCCCTAAGTGCCTAAATTATCTTCCTATCATTGCCTACAACCATGTTTTTATGGGGATCAAAAAGCTCAACACTTACCTCAGTGTTAAGCAGACTTCCAATTTCTAGACTATACCTTCTTGCAACTGAAGAGGAATGTGATCCAAAAGTTTTCCTCAGAACACATCTAGTGCACTTTTTTAGAATAAGTCTATCAGAAAACCCTGAGAATGCAGTAATCCTCATCCATTATCTTATGGCCAGAAAAGTGCATTCTGCTTCATACTTGTACTTTCTATAGATTTTTTTTCAAAGCTAGAACACTTATTAAACTTTTCATGTGCAATATCGTCTAGAGCCTAATGGAAGTTGAGGTCTCTGGAAGACATCTTCAGGACAAGGCAACATTAAAAAAGAGGGCCTTGCTTTACAGATACGTAGATGGATAACCACTCAGAAAAAGAACATGTCTGAATTTAGAACATTCACTTCAGAGATGGGGAAACCTGAATTTTTATATTTTTCTAGGCACTGCATATGAATTTTATTCAATATCGGTTTATATAAACTGTGACACTTGTATCTATGCTAACTGGCCTTTAATGGCTATAGATTTGGGAAAGAAGTAGTCTACAAGAACCTTTAGTTCCACTGCTCTTGCCCTGCAGATAAAAGAATCAATGAAATTTGCTGATTTGTCACTTGAGTTAAGTGAAAGACCATGTTTGTAGCATCCAATGAACTAAGATAACGTATGTTTAACTTTTCTGAGATAACAGCTCAAAGAATAGATAGCTTGTTTTATAAAACCTAATGTCTTCTGCGCACATGGATTTCTCTGACTAGAATTCTAGGGAACTTTAGCTCTACTAGCCAAACTGAAAAAAACTACAATAAGTTATTTTAGCAACCTTTTGTTTGGACATTAAAGGTACAAAATTTGAAGTATATTTCAATTTAAGAGGACTACAGCATAAAAAAGGCTTTCTAATTTTATTTTTGAAACTTAAAAGGTAGTAGCAGCAGCATAAACTACAGTTAATGTGTTTATCGAACCTGTGCTTACTGAGAACTGAAAGTTTGAGAAACAATGTGATGAGTGTAAGTTGCTTGCAAACACATCATTAAGTTCATGAACAATTGTATCCATTATCTTAAGAGATATTGTTCATCTATTACTTATGAAAATACTTAGTATTTATATTGGAAAATTGGTTTTTCTCCTTGTGGGTAGAATTATTTGCTGGCTAGAAGACTGCTGAACAGCAATGAAACTGAGGCTGAACTGAGAACACAAAGGCAAGCTAGAATCATACAAATGTATGGAGGGAAAGTTTAGTAAAATTAAATATATAGTGGAAAATGCAGTGGCCAAAGAAACTAATGGAAAGTTATAAATCTCAATGAGCTTTATTAACTAAATTTTGTAACAAATAAACCTCTGCATTCATTTATAGGAGTTTTAGCTTCCCTTTAAATTACAAAAGTCCTATATTTGAAAGAAACATAAAGGCAATATTTCCTAGGCTAAGAAGAAATTCAAGAAAGTCACAGCTAACGCTTGCCATATGTCTTATGCATGAAGACAAAACCAAGGAGGACACCTTGCTGATTAGCCCTCTGAAAAAAACCAAACCAAACCCAAACCAGAATCTTCCATCAAGTATTCTGGAACACTGGAAATTCATCCATGCAACAGCAGAAATATTTAAATTGATTTTGGCTGTAAGGGGAAATCCTGTGCCAAACCCTGAGGTGACATCTTGGATCTCAGCACTCTGATTTGGTTCAGTGAGATGATATTGAATAGGAAAACACTTTCTTGGGAATTCACCTGTGTGGTTGCAGAATTTTCTTAGGAAAATTCGTATTGGAAGGAACCTTGGGAGATCTCTAGTCCAACCTCCTGCTCAGAGCTGGGTCAGCAGTGAGATCAGGCCAGGATGCTCAGGACTTTTTCCATGTGGATCTTGAAAATCTCCAAGGTTGAAGGCTACACAGCCACTCTGGACAATGTGATCTACTGCCTCACTGTCCAGTCTGAATCTCTCTTCTTTCAGTTTGTATTCATTCTCTCTCATTCTCCCCATGCACTTCTGAGGAGAGCCTGGTTCCATCTTCATGATAATCTCATAATGTCTTCCTGACAGGCTGCTGTGAGGTGACCCTGTTTAAGAAGCCCCAGATGTTGTTGGCCATCTTTGCCGCTAGGACACACTACTGACTTATGTTCAGCCAACTGTCCTCAGGGCCTTTTCCGCAGAGCTGCTACCTAGCTCTCAGTATTCAAGCCTGTCTCACTGCCAGGGCGTCTTCCTTCCTAGTGACAGGACTCTGCATTTGTCCTTGTTGAACTTCTTGTGCTTCCTGATGGCCCACTCCTCCAGGTTGTCTAGCTCCTTCTGGATAGCAACTCTTCCCCACAGCATACTGACTGGTTCATCAGTTTGGTATTGTCTGCAAACTGTCACCTCCTGCACATACAGATAAAAAGGATAGGTCCCTCTGGTACTCGCCATGCTACCAGCCTCCAGGTAGACTATGACCCATTAAATGTTACGCTCCAAGTCCAACTAGCCAATCATGTTTTTATCAATCCAGTTGTCCTAACTAGACATCATACATTAAAGTAAAAGTAAAATTAACAGCAGGACACTTTGTGAACTCATTAGGTGAGTTGCATCAGATCTAGAGTTGAATATCAGTTAGAGGAGACAAGTTATGTGAGAAAACAGCATCTGTGAAGTTCTTTCCATGGATATGGGAGCCAATGGTAAACTGCTCATGTTGAGCTATGATCAGATTCTTACTTCTGCTTTTTCCTTCCATAAACAGCTTGAAGTAGACCCCACTGTTGGGGATAATCACTATGTATCCTGCCCTGTGAAACTGAAGAGTTTGATACATTTGAAATTGTGATTATTTATAATACTTGTGGTGCTACCACTTTAATATAAATTGAACAAATGGCTATTTTTCTGTTTATCCACACTGTTTCACAGGTTCTTTCATTCCTCCCCCCCCCCCCCCCCCATCTTTTCTGCCATTCATCGAAAATGTCATCAATGCTATGAAATTCAGCATTGCATTGCTAGATTTCTGGATTAATTGCTCTATCATTGAATTTGCAACTCCAGCTAGATTAGTAGGTTCTGTAGACCAGTGGTCTTCAAAGGGGGTTGAGTACACCCCCTGGGGGTGCATGAGATGATCCATCAGGGTGAAAGAAGAAAGTATGAGAACTACAGTAGCAGATGATGTAATTTACAAATAAATAAACATACATATATTGACAGTATGTGCTCAAAATTTTCTTACTGATAGGGGTGCATGATCAGAAAAGTTTGGAAATCACTGTTGTAGACCACAGTACATTAAGTACCACAGAACTGAACTCACAAAAAGTCATAAAGTGCTATCCTGTCAGGCCTCAAATTGCTCCACATGCTCTCCCGTTGCATCCAACTGCATACAACACATATCCTTGCTGTCATGTTAAAAACTACTTCTCTGATTGCCTCTGATGCAGATATTACTTCAGAAAATTTGAACTAAAATGTCATAAGGGAAAAAAAATCACAACACAAAAATAACCCATCCTAAACATGCCTTAAATCTGCTAAAGTTCTAGGCCAAGTATGCAGTACAAAAATGGTGGCTTGGTCCAGGTGATTGGTCTGGATACAGGATGAACTTTAACACTTTGTTTAGAGGCCTTTAAAGAGATGATTTAAGTGAAAGTATACATGAAAGTATATGTGAAAGTATATTCTCCCGTTGAAGTTTTGTCTCTGTATCTGACGATTTTATAGCAGTTTAAAACTATTTTTGTCAAAGAATAACAAAATATTTTAAAATGTTAAATAAAACAAAAAATAAAAGCATAAGATACTTTTTGTGTACAGTTACCTAATACAATTTTATATAGGTAAGCAATTCAGAATTAAAAACTTTGAGACTTCTGAAGTCACACTGAATTTTTTTATATGATACTAAATTTGTTTTAAATTAATGGTAACTGCCAAAATATGACATATGTCACCTTAAGGGAATTGCTCCAGTAAAGTGATATAGAGATCTGCAAGAGAACTGAAGAAGGTAACAACAGAAGTACCTACCAAAGCCAAGGTGAGAAAAGGGTGCTTTATTTTTCTAAATTAGTATCTAGAAACTCAAGAATCAGTTCAGGATACTTAACTACTAGCTAAGTATAATTTTAAGCCAATATTAGATAACATGCTTACAAAATCACATTAAAAAAATCTCAATGGAACTTTTTCATCTTTTTTCATCACTAAATATTGAATGTTTATGTCCAAAACGTAACTTTTTCTGTAAGTTTCAGTAGCAGCAGTAAACTTAAAAAAACCCAAAAAACAAGAAAACAAGTTACATTTCTTGTCACTAACTTTATTTTGCAGTAAAATATATTCTGTTACTTACCTTTTTATGAGTAACTTGCTTTTAAAGTATTCACACATAATTTGGCATAACTTTTATGCAGTTCAGCACAATATGATTTGATTGGCAGTCTTTGCTCTATGGAGATGATCTTAGACTGAAACGTAATTATCACTAATCCCTAGAGTGTGTGGTCCTTCCAGGTCAAGGATAAAAACCATTGGTATAATAAGCAAGAAACCTGAATGAATTACGAGAAGTTTAGTTTAAGTTCCATGTGGCTGAACAAGCAATAGTATCTTAGGCTGTTGTTGCATTTTTATCTCTGAATAGCAAATTCTAAATGTATCAGAACTTGCAACTATTTTAAACAATTTTTGATTTAAATAGGAATTATATGCAATTGAAACACAATTATGGGGAAAAACAAAAGAAAGAAAGAAAAGCTCATAATGTATTACTAACAATGGAATAGAAATGCAAGTTCTATTGTGTCTGTAGCACTTCCAAAAAAAATTATTCCCATGGAGAAAAAAAATAGAACTGTGAACAGTTTTCCAGTCACTGATAGTCTTACAGAATACTGTGGCGGTGTCAAAGAATATGCAAAAGCTAACACAGTTTGTGATGATTCGTTTAAACTAATGCCAGACACATACAGTGTGCATGTCTGTATTGTCACCGTCTGAGGCCGGGCCGGCG
>NW_009621275.1:3194-15723 GCF_000690535.1 Cariama cristata | reverse complement strand
TTTTTTTTATTTGCAGAAAAGCAAATAAGAAAGTGAAAATGGATTTTTTTTAAAGAAAAGTCATATAAAATGTGAATCTACTGTGTGATTTTGTGACAACTGGACACTAATATTTTTTATCTATTTGGGGTGGCAGTAAGGCAGTTAGCTCTTGGCTTCTTCTGGAAACAAAATGCATTCATAAACAAGAAGACCTCAAACCTCATAATGATTTGAGAGCAGAAAGTCATAATATCTCTGAGTCAAGACATGAAGGTCTTCTGTCTGATAATGCGGATCCATTCATTTTGCTAGAGAGAGAGACAATTGTTGCATGAATTTAGGATTTTTGAGATTAAACACTTCAGAGTATATCAGGATCAAACTTTTTTCTTGCTTTCATTCTCTTTTTGGTAATAGGGAAAATGCTTCAAAATTTTTGTTTTGATGGAAAGTAGAGGAAGTGGACTTCCACCTAGCTCTACTTCATACTGGTATTTCAGAGCAAGATTCACTAGTAAAGTCATAGTCTTTAATAATTTTTGTTAATTTTACTTATTTAAACACACGAAAATATAAAAGTATAAGAAGACACCATGAAGTTATACGGGGAAAAAAAAATAACTAGTATCTGACTCTGAGTCAGTTCTTATTGCTGCAATGGGAATTCTTGGGGAGGGTTTGAGGGTTTGTGTCCTAAATCTCTGCTTGGTGCTGCTGGGGCTGCAGGAAGGCTCTGCAACGCCAAGCACTGAAAGGCAACCAAGGGGTAAAGGCACAACGTCAGCATCCGCATTTGCTGCAAAGCAAAGTGCTTCCCTGCAACGAGTGTTTGTTTTCAGGGAAAAAGCTTGACAATTTATTTTCTACTTATTGTTTAAGAAGTTCCTATTGACTTTTCTGTAGTAGAAATCAGCCTGAGTCATTTATTTTTCTTTGTTGTCACTGTCTTTGGTCTGTTACCTGTCTGGCATCTGCTCTGTGCGGAAGGGATTTTGCAGGAAGAAAAGGTTTCGCTGGTGGCTTCTGGAGACTCCGTGTGCTTGCTTGGCTTTGTATAGCATCTGCAATAGTGACACTCCAGACTGTCTAACCTGTATAGTATTTATCATCTATAATAATAAAATGCTTTCTAGAACTAAACCAAGGTAGCTTATACATAACTTCATTTTGCCCCCTGTTTCTGTCTTCAGCTGCTCTTACTGCTTTATAATTATCAGTATAAACATTTGTAAAAGCAGCATTTAATCCTGCAACTAGAACATACATAGAGCTGTACAAAATTTTTTGTTTATTTCCTGATAATTAAAAAGACACTTTAATAATATTCACTTCATTACTACTTAAAAAGAATATTTTAGAATTAGTAAGCAATAATTTCAGGGTAAATGAGAGATGTCATTCCACTCAAAATGAATGTTCTCATTTATGATGGGAGAGTTTTGTGGAAAGCCTTTTCTACATACATTTGAATAATATTTTGAATGAGTTGTCATTTTAAATGGAAAAAAACCCCAAACTTCCCATTTGATGCAGAAATGGTTTGCACTTCTTCCTGCTCAAAAGTCTTCAGAAAACCCTGGGGAAATGATTTTTAAACAAAACCAGTTACATTTACCAGTTGACATAAATGTGTCAAATTGTATGTTTGGTTCTAAATTATGAACAGAAGATATGTCTCATTTTAAATTTAGGACCATATTATACCATTTATTTTTAGCAGATATTAGTGTTTTGACTGCAGATCGTTAAAAGCTTGTGACCTAATTGGCCTTTTGTTGACAAGCCTGCTCCTGGTGCGTTAGAAGGGCAAGACTTCTTCTAAAGCAATATTTCACAGCTCTGTTTGCTGTATACTGCTAATCAGTAGTAAACATTTGTATTTATGCAAACACAGGTAATGTAATTTTAAACATACGTGTGGGACACATCTGCTGAATAATTGGCCATTCTCTAGCCCCTTTTGGGAGCAGAACTGTATTTTAGGCATAGGTCATTGTCAAGCTACAGATGTGACTGTGTCACCGTTTCTGGATCTTCATGACACCAGTAGAAGACTAGGACGCCTATTGGGAGCCAGATTATGACGTTTTGTGTTTATTTTACAGATTACTATTAATTTGGAATGCAACTACTTTTTAGAGCCTAATGGTGAAGAAAGGGCCATGCTAATATCACACTGTGGACAAGATTATTCCCAATGGCTGAGACACCATGGTGAGATTTGAAGCACATTTTTGTCATTTTTAAATTTATTATTTTGCATGCATATTTTTCTACCATAATGCAAAGCATTTTAGTATGAAAATTAAGAACTAGTGTAAAGATCCATGATGTTTTAACTTGTCTACGTTACCAAAAGAAAACCTGGAAAATGTTCTGCCTTGACAGCGCATTAGAAAGGCACTTTTCTTCTGTATTTTCTCAATATAATTATCTGCAAAAAAATCCAGTGTTTAGATTAGACTTGATCCTGCACAAATGTATTGAAAATCTATTGAATAATTTGATAAAAAAGGAAGAATGAATCACCTCTAGGTGAAAAAACCTCATGACCACTTTAAACAAATTGAACGCTTATAATATATGTAAAAAAATAGTGTCATAATTTCACTAAATCATAGTAGTTTTGCTTTTAAAGAGCAACACAACAACAATAACAAAAAAATAAAATGAAGACTGACAGAAAAAAAGCTCTACAGGTGTCTCTAGAAATTGAGATTTTTTTAAAGAAACATTAAAAATACTGTTTGTATACTTATGAATGCATCTACTAAAATGTCATCTCAGGAATTAATTTCTAAGAAAATTTTCTAAAAGATAAAGGTAAGCCTCCAGATGACAAGTAGAATTTTTAGAAGTTGTTAAAATTGACAAGTTATTGCGTCAAGAGAACATCTGTGCAATCAGATTTTTCAGGTGTAGAGGAAAGAAATGGGAGATGTTTTACGAAAAGGTTTCAGAGGCTCAGTAAATTTCCCATAAGACCGATGGATACTTAATTTTTTAAAAAAAACTGTTTTCTATTGGCAAGTTTGAAGTGAATTAGATGAACTTAGTCTGAAGAAATGAGTGAATGATGGAATTAGAGCTAGGTAAATTACCATTTCTGTGAAAAACTGTTGCATATAATCAACCTCGACTTACCTAAACCAGCCTTGCTGCTCTGTTTCTGGTCCTCCTGAGAAAAAGTACAAGCTTATATTACGTAGTGCCAAAATGTGAATTAGTTCATTTAAATGGTAAAGGTGTGCACAGGGTTAGAGTGAGACCAGCAATTTGTTTTAAAGGTGCTCAGTCATAGCTGTACAGATGTAAAAATGTAAAATACTTAAAAATGTTTTATTTAGATGACTGAGGAATCACTTATGCCTGAAGTAAATACTTCTGACAATACAAGCCAAAGCACCGATGAACTTCTTTTCTGTCAGACTACTCTACAGTGCTACCTGTGAGCAACCTGCTTTGAGAAAGCATCACATCATTAAAATTTGTTGAAGATGCTTGCTTAGAGCTTACGATCTACCTTCAAAGCTCTCATAGTGACATAGCAGCTTGGAGGATTTGCATTATTTCAGTCAGCAGGGTTCTAAATGAAGAGCTGGTCTGCAACGGAACCGGGCAAAGCAGCATTTTCTTGGGGTGCTCTCTGGGGATTGCAGAGATATTAAGGGATTAGCTTTTAAGGTTTCACTACCTGCTCTGTGGGGGTTGCTGCCAGAAGGGTTCTCCCCATCTGGTTTAGCCCCTAAACCTAAAAATCATAGTTTTTATTACCATTTTCTTTGCAATGTTAGTTTTCAATGAGACAGGTACATCGATCCAGCCCGCCTGAAGGCACGCTGTTGTGGGACCTGACAGTGGATAGAAGTGATGCCTATGAACATGGTCTGCTCCTTCTGGAAGTGCTATGATCTTGGGTTTAAATCAGCCATGAAATAGCATTCAGAGGCTGAGGTGAGCAGAGGGTGAAGCATGAAGTGAAATCCCAGCACACCTAGAACTAAGATTTATTCTTATGCAGGTTAGGTGATCATTCACCTAAGCTGATTTTATTTCTTGATGTATTCATAGAGATATATTTGAGCTAAAAGGCAGTGTTGGCACAATGCCGAATAGGTTTAAACAGACCGTGAACAAACTGTGAGTGAAGTACAAGGCTTTTTAACCATTAGAAAGTTGAGGTTCCAGAATAATCTGCCTACAAAGGCAAAAAAATGGCTCTAAGGTAAACTAGGATCAGTTTTGGAAAGCAATTATAAACTGAATATGATAATGTGATGGATGTGATGAACTAGCAGCTCCCTTTTGGTCTTGTTGCCTATGAAAAGAGGTTCTAGATGAAGTAAGTGCAGTAACTACCTGATATGCTTTTGGAGATTGCTGTTTACGTTAGCGTAAATAGAATATTGTGTGAAACATTTGCACTTAGAAAGTTCTTGCCAATATAAGTAGTGTTGGAGATCCTTCTACAGTCGGTTTGGTGTAGGTATAATCGAACAAAAAATTCAGACATCTCTGTTACTACAGTGTCTGCACTGATTCATGGGGAACTGCCTATAAGCTCAGAATTATCCCAATATGGTGTGTTTTGTTGCCTCAGGGTTACTAGTTATAGTACTTCTCAGATCAGTGAAGGTGCTAGAAATGCTTAAGGGCTTTGTTATGTTGGTGTTAGTTGCTGAACTGAAACCCAAATTTGAGTTCTGAAGTGGTTTTCTAATGTATTGTGCCTCTACAAATCTGGACAGGGAGACTGTTGTCAGCTGAAATAAATAAATGTGTAGTAGAAAAACAAGACGCTGATGTAGTTACAACGTATGCCTCTAGTTTAAATCTCACCACATAACCTGCGTGTACCTGCTGGGTTGCAATATTGCTGTCAGTTCAGAAATGCAGATGACTGTGTCCCTGCAGTGGGTAATCCGTAAGCAGCTGTGGGTAGCTCCACATGGCTCATATCTTGCTACCTTGCTGTACCTCCACCTTTCTGTAAAGTCTTTTTAGGCTTTAAACACTTGTTGGCACTCTTTGGTGGTTAGAAATATACCCATAGTTTGATTTGAAAACACAGTATGAGTGTTTCGGAATCTGATTTTGAATAGATTTTTCATTGTGCTCTGCCTTTCTGTATAGACAAGGAATTTGGATCTGATTGTTCAGATCTTTAAGAAGTATCTAAGTTCCAGAATAAGCATAGGCAGAGGATGGAAGTCATTATACTTTCTATACGGGTAAAAAATATCTCTAGGTGGACTCATTTGCACAAACTGGGTCACTGTGTCTTGTTTTAATTGGAAGTTGACATCATCTACATGTGTGGTCTCTGTTTTGAGAGGTGGACATAGTTGTCTATTTTAAAGAGCTCTGAACCTGAACAATAAGTATATGGAAACACAGGGTAGGACAAACTTCTGATTTAGACTTTGTTCATGCTAATTTGTGAATTACAGTAGAGTTAGCTCATTAGAGTTATGTTTAGGAGGCAATATGTAAATTACTTTTCAATAAAAATGTCTATTTTATATCTTCCACCAGAAAATTTTAGTTTACCCCTCCAAATTATTTTCCACCACGAAAAATAAAAACGGCAGCTCTCCAGCTGTCTACGTGGAAGCTTCTGTTTAGAGAAAGTGGAACTGAAGGACCCTGCTGGGAGGGACCCCCAGCTACAGGAGGGAGGAAGGTGCCTGGTGGCCCCAGCTTTGCTCTCCAGATCCCACCTTCCTTAAGAGTTCGCCTGCAGTGCAGCCAGAGAAGGTGCATGTCTGCTCTCTCTCCCTGCATATCTCAGTTGTAACATACTGGAAAATCTGATGACTCGGTATCTTACTCAAAGGATTGATCAGAGTCTTCCAAGCCAGCCAAAAACTTCTGAAATTCATTCACTGTAAGTATACTTTAAAGTTGCTTGATGTAAATAGAATTACACTTTGAAGAGAGGGCCATAAAACCAGACATGATTTCTAATTACTTAGCTATTTTAGTAAACAAGCTACTAGGACAACTCAGAGTATGTTTACTGTATAGAAAACATGTATAGTGTCTCTGCATCAAGATAGTTTTTCCATATCTGTACTGTTGGGTCAATGAAGTTGACCCTGTGGCTCAGCAGAGTACCATTGAGCTCAGTGCTCTTCTGTGTGCGGCAGGAGACTGCCTGTGTGGACTTTAGGGGGAAACTGAGTGATATTAAATATTTGGTTTTCATATTATGGCTTCCTTTGCATTTGACCACTACCTAACACAAAAGCTCCTTACTGTAGTCTTAAAATCAGATTAATGGAATGCAATAAATTAATGCAAGAAAAGAAGTTGTTTGCATACAATCAGATTTTCCAAGGTTCCTTCTCACTGTCAGTCGTTACTTACACTGGTCCATTGTATTTTTTCACACACAAGACATCAGTAGGATGTCTTGAAAATTATTTAAAGTGTGTTGGACTTAGGAGACTTTTCAGAAACACTTACGTAGCAGTTATAGGTAAACACATATAAACCCAATAAGGTGCACAATCATCTGCTGCAGGAGCAGTTTGTGTCTGTATGCTGTAGCATCCTCACTTCAGTGGGACTTCTCATCGGTTTCTCACCCTGCTTCAAGATCAGCTAAAACGCATATCTGTTTAACTCATTATTTGTATCATTGAATCCAGTTGGCTTTATTCACACAGTGTTGGCTTTGAAAACAAAATCCAGCCCAGTATCACCAAGTTCCCGTGTGTGGCTTAAGGAATTACATATTCTGCCTTTTGAGAGTGTAAAATTATAGTTGTATAAAATCACCTAGCAGTTCTTTACCATGAGTTGCATTTTATTACCAATTTCAGATATAGCCATGAGGTAACAGCTTAAAAGGTCACAGTGCAAATACACGTGCAGAATTTAAACGAGAACTTATTCTTTCTCCAATAAACACACACCGGATGCAGAAGAGGAATTGGAACACTTTCAGAAGGCAACTCGGGCCAATCCGTCTCTCATCAGGGACCATTTCAAAGATTAGTTTCTGATGTCCATAGAAACATATTGTGCGAGCCTGTTTTTAGATAATACTCCGTTTCTGTACATTGCCATCTCCTCTGAAAGCGTTCCGGCTGCACAGGTCTGATTACTGGATTTTGCAGCGTCCTGTGAGAGCTGCAAAACCTCGGCAGTCCGAGTGGACTGGCTGCCTCTGTAAAGTGAGCCTGTAAAGCTTTATTTCCTTCTGGGAAAGAAAGCGTATCTGAATATTGCCCAGATTTCAAATGACCTGCCCCAGTACTAAACAAAGATTCAAAGGAAGAGGAAAGGGGAAACGTTTCCAGAAATGAAACCTCAGGTGATCTGGTTTCTATTCTCAGTTCCAACACTCGGTTTTTTTTGTCAGCCTTGATAAGTCATTTAGCTGTGCCTCTTTCCTCATCTTTATAATAGGGATAACAGGAGTATTGTAAAGCCAAAATCAATATTGCTAGTAAAACACCGAGGGTCACACTTACACAGAAGGCCCACACAAGTGTGCATGTGCTGTTTAAGACCTGAAAGACCGAGCAGTTAAACCCTCCACCAGGACCGGGTGTCCTTAGCCCAGTTACAGAGGATGAGGGCAGAGAGCAATCATCAGCATGTGAGATTTGCTTTAACAAAGCAAGTAGAGCCCTTTTTGGGTGAGTCGTACTGAAACAGTGATGGGGGAGAAGGTCTTCCCACCCCGATAGGACTCATAATCTTCCTGGCCAGTGGGTGGGACACAACAATGTGGACATTAGTACAATCTGATGTTCTCAATAATGGGGGAGAAGGTCTTCCCACCCCGATAGGACTCATAATCTTCCTGGCCAGTGGGTGGGACACAACAGGGGCTATATCCAAAAGGACATTAGTACAATCTGGTCTTCTCAATAAATATTAACAAGAATTAGCTAGAAAAGAGGTGAGAAAAATCTCACTTTCCTCCCCTTCCTATTCTTGGGTTCAGTAGTTTGGGAATGTTTGGCTGAGCCTACCAGTGTTGCAGAGATGAGGAAGGAAAACCCTCAGAGCTGAACATTCAGCTTTTTCGGTGGCAACATGCGAGTTGTGGGCCTTCTCCATCAGACCTCAACGACCAACTCTAGGTCCCTGAGTGAATGTTTTAAAGACTGAAACTTTAGCATTTAATAGAATAGCATCGAATAGCATCAAATAGAACAGAATAGAATAGGACTATTTCAGTTGGAAGGGACTGACGGCTATCATCTAGTCTAACTGCCTGACCACTTCAGGGCTCAACAAGAGTTAAAGCATATTATTAAGGGCATTGTTGAAATGCCTCTTAAACACTGACAGGCATGGGGCATCTTTCTTGAAGATCTTCCTCAAACTTTCTTTAAGTTTGACTTAGAGATTCAAAGCACAAACCTGTGGCTGTGAAAATCTCTGTTTTATAAGCCGTCGGTTCGAGTTTCTCAAAGCTGAGTGACTGCATTATTGGGACGACGTGTCATTCCTGATTACATTTGCATGTTGGTTTAAACATAACAGTACATGCCAGAGCTTCCTCACTGGATGTGATGCAGCATCAAAGTGATGTTTCATGCTCTGGGAACTTTAAAAAGTCATTGAAGGGAGAAAAGTGAGATGCCTATGAGTGGAATGACAGAAATTTGGGCTTGATTCTACTCTTATCAAGGTAAATAGTAAAACATATGTTGACTGAGTCTGAAGCAAGATGAGCCTGTAATGACTCTGACAAGGTAGGTGGTGTCTTATGATTTGTCAGTCCCAAACTTCTGAGGAATGAGATGTCCTTCTATTGTTTTTTAGAATTGCCCGTTTCTTGTAAATACATAGTAGAATAATAACTGCTGGTGTTTTATTTATAAAATGCTGGTGGAGGTATTTATTATAAATGAAATTAATTTTGAATTAGCCTCCTTTTCTGTTCATGAATGATTTTTGCAAACAATGCTCTGTTCTTATTATGCACTGTATAATGTAGAAGGAGACAGCTTATGTCTCCTCTATCTCCCCTTGCCACTGTTTCTTCAAATCCTTCCAAGTAGGGACAGAATATTTGGGAGCAATTGCACTGATATTCTTGAAACCACCTAATCTTCTCCTCCAGACTGCGTTTCTGAAGGCCTGATATAGAACTGGAAGAGTTTGTGCATATTACGGAGTCATGCAGGCTACGTGCTGGTAAAACACGTTGGATGAAGGTCTGCCACTGCATAAAGGCAGAATGGGTTATTTCCCAAAACATCTCGGATTGCTGTGCCAAATAATGGGCACTCTACACCTCCATTCTCAATCTCTAATGTGTAATAAAAGCGTCAGATTTTGTATGACCTTTGTGAAAGCAAAGTTTATAAAGCTATCCAATATTACACCTTCTTAGAAATCCCTGGCAGATTTCATTTTCCTTATGTTAGAGTGGAGTTGTATGCAGTAGATAAGACTTGGGGACACGGCAGAACACTATCTGGTAATGTGCAAAGGGTCTTTAATTAAAATTTGTGAAATGCCTAAGTGCCTAGTGCCAGTCCTATACAAGGTCCTATGCAAACCATGATGAAAAGCAGAAGATGACGTACTGTTCCACAGCCTGGTGGATCCAGCCAGACAGTGTAGGCAACAGGCCTGCTGTGGAGAAAGAAAAGAAGGTACAGAGAGGGCAAAACTCCAGGAGGCAGTCATTTTCACTGGTTGTGGGTTATTTCATTCCTGATTTTGCTTTTCCACTTTCTTTTTTTTAACATGTGCTTGTTTGTATTTAGTTAGTGCATACTGTTCCCAAGATTCAAATTATCTGTCTGACTTTATAAAAATGTTTTTTTTTTTTTTTTCTCTAATCTGAGAAAAGTAGCACTTACTGTCTGAATTTATGGATTTGGATTCATATATTTGAAATTGGATTCAAATACAAACCAATCTCCTGTTCTTGAAATACCCAGAAATCACTCCCTGCTACGTACTCCAAAGTTTTTGATTAGACCAAATGTTTTCATACTCCCAGTCATAAATAATGGGTATGATGGAAGAGTGAAGATTAGGACTAATTGCCTACCATACTTCATGACAGTAACAAAGTAAGTTTCATTTAAGTTTCATAGAACACGAAAAATGTACCTTGAAAGTAAGTGAAACCGAACTGGCAACTTCTTGTTCTCTGATGGACAAAACCTGACTAAATTACCTTAAAGTAAATGAACAAAGAAAAAAAACAAACCAAACCGAAACAAAAAAGCTATCTGCTTGGTTTTGGATTGCCTGTGGTGTGTGATTTTATGTGCAAAGTTGGAATCCAGAGGGAACCTCAAGCCTTTGTATACAAACTTTATAATAGAAATGCTGTCAAATTCTTAAGTACAGCAAGGCAAATGACACAGCTATAACGTGTTAAAAAAATATGAAAATGCTCTGAACTCAGGGTGAAGGCTAGCTGTCTTGACACTGAACATAGAAAGGTAAATGATTGGAACTTTAATTACTTTGATCCGTCATGCCTTGTAGCTATATGTCAGCTAAGCCAACAAAACTGACACAGAACAAAGGCCATGACTGTTTCAACATCTTAACTCATTTCCTATGGTTGATTAATAAGTCTATTGAATGAAACATGTGATGAGAATTGAGAAAAACATCGAGTGTGTGTTTATACACACACACATCCCATGCGTATGATTTTTCTTCAGTGGATGTATGGATTCAGACTGTGGAGCAGTAAGCAGTGGCATAGCCAGCATACACCTCTTACCGTAAGTGCTGTGACTGGGAAGGAAGTTCTGTGAGCAACGTACAGGCACACTTTGGCGGGATGTTGTCCTTCTCTACCTTATGTCTGTGTTTACATGAACTCACACACAATAACTTCTGGAATAGCTCTGATTCCTTGGTCTCTTATTGGTTACAGGTAAGCCAAAATTCCTGCTAGAATGAATGTCCTTGACCACCCAGCAGTTTCTTTGACAACAAGGGAAGGCCCCTAAAGGGTCCATACAGTAATATAAAGCACACTTTTTCACAGGGATCTTGCTTCCTAATCTGCTGTCTTCTTTGCTTTCTAAACCTCTTCCTTTCTCTGAGTCCCTAACATTTCACTTGTCTAGCACAGAAGTCCAATGGGACAGCTCATGTTTATGATTCGTACTCAAGTGATCCCTTTCATTCCTGAAGGATGCTGCAGATTTGCCAGAATGAGGCACCTATGAACTTCTGACCCAAGCCTGGATCTAAAGCTTTCACTTTAATTTCCTCTTTGCATAAACTATTCAGTTCAGTGCCCATTTTGGAGGTACTTCTATAGCTATACTAGTATGCTTGATATTAACAAATGTGGTTTCCAAAAATACGATCTAATTGACACAGTTGTGATGAGACAGAATTTGGCCCACGTAGCGAAACATAAAGCCAATCACACAGAATCACAGAATCACAGAAATGATGAAGTTGGAAGAGACCTCTGGGATCATCGAGCCCTAACACCACCATGTCAACCAGACCATGGCACTAAGAGCCACCTCCAGTTTTTTCTTAACCACCCCCAGGGATGGTGACTCCACCACCTCCCTGGGCAGCCCATTCCAATGCCCAACGACCCTTTCTGTGAAGAAATGCTTCCTCATTTCTAGCCTGAACTTCCCATGATGTAGTTTCAGATGATGCCCTCTTGTCCTGTCACTGCTGGCCTGGCAGAAGAGACCGACCCCCACTTGGCTACACCCTCCTTTTGGGTCGTTGTAGGGAGCGATCAGGTCTCCCCTCAGCCTCCTCTTCTTCAGGTCGAGCAACCCCAGCTCCCTCAACCGCTCCTCATAAGACCTACATAAACCAATGGTAACTGACAGATCATGCATGTGAGTGTGTGTGTCAGACGCAAAATCAAAATATTTCCATTTAAAAAATGTATTTTACAGCAATTGCACCAGGAACTATATGAATAGTGAGGAAATGTGTGTGCTGGAGCTGCATGACCATGACGTTGTCTACCAGAATTCGTTAGACATCCCAGTGAGACACGCCAAATAGGGATCTGCCACAGCAGGGCGGACACCGAGACTCTCTCCCTCCACCTGTGTGATCCATCCTGCAGGTAATCTCAGACTTTCAATCCTTTACACAAATCCTTTTCAGACAATAACTACACAATTCTCGCAATTTAAATTGTACACTCAATTATAGAATCAACACTCAGGTTTAGATGGTTTTTCCTGTCTGTAATGTTACTTGTATTTGGAGCTAATTTTTAAAGGAAGTCCTTCAAGATGCAGTTGAAATAGTCTGCACTGGATTTCTCACAACTCATTTGATGCTATTTTCCAGTCAGCACATCTAGTTCAAGACCCCTCTCTTACATCGTTTGAAGCTCTGGAACATTAAACACTGTCTTGTGTTGTAGTTTGAATACGAGCTTACTTAAGTAGCAGTGAATATCTCTGCAACATATCTGCTCTACAAAGGGAGCACACATTTGGATGCTGAATGAAATGCTAATATTTTACAGAAAATTATATAGACCTATTCATGAACCAGCTATTTTTTTCCTTTGTGCAATATTTTACAAAATTTGATTCTAAACTCTGGT